>NW_007727592.1:168634-175627 GCF_000696425.1 Galeopterus variegatus | reverse complement strand
CATTCAGGATGATATTGGCAGTGGGTTTATCATATATGGCTTTAATTATTTTGAGATAATTTCCATCTATACCTAACTTACAGAGGGTCTTTGTCATGAATGAATGTTGAAATTTATCAAATGCTTTTTCAGCATCTATAGAGATGACCATATGGTCCTTGTGTTTGATTTTATTATTATGGTGTGTCACATTTATTGATTTGCATATGTTGAACCAACTTTACATCCCTGGGACAAATCCCACTTGACTGTGGTGAATAATTTTATGTATGTGTTGCTGTATTCTGTTAGCTAGTATTTTAGTGATGATTTTTGCATCTATATTCATCAAGGATATTGGCCTGTAGTTTTCTTTTTTAGTTGTATCTTTACCTGGTTCCTGTATCAGGATGATGTTTGCTTCATAGAATGAGTTTGGGACATTTGCCTCTTTTTCAGTCTTTTGGAATAGTTTGTAAAGAATTGGTGTCAATTCCTCTTTTAATGTTTGGTAAAATTCTGCTGTGAATCCATCTGGTCCTGGGCTTTTCTTTGTTGGGAGCCTTCTTATAACAGCTTCAGTCTCCTATATTGTTATTGGTCTGTTCAGATTTTCTACATCTTCTTGGCTCAGTTTTGGTAGCTTATGTTTGTCCAGAAATTTATCCATTTCCTCCAGATTTTCAAATTTGTTGGCATTTAGTTGTTTATAGTAGTATTGAATGATTCATTGTATTTCAGATGTATCAGTTGTAATATTACCTTTTTAATTTCTAATTTTTGTTATTTGGGTCTTCTCTCTTCTTTTTTTAGTTAGCCATGCTAATGGTTTGTCAATTTTTTTATCTTTTCATAAAACCAACTTTTGGTTCATTGATCTTTTGTATTGTTTTTTAGGTTTCTATTTCATTAACTTCTGCTCTGATTTTAATAATTTCTTTCCATCTGCTAACTTTGGGTTTCGATTGTTCTTGTTTTTCTAGCTCTTTAAGGTGCAGAATTAGGTTGTTCACTTGCGATCTTTCCATTCTTCTGAAGTAAGCATTTAATGCAATAAATTTCCCTCTTAGTACTGCTTTTGCTGTATCCCATGGGTTTTGGTATGATGTATCATTATTTTAATTAGTTTCAATAGATTTTTTTATTTCCTGTTTGATTTCCTCTTGGACCCATACATCATTAAGTAGAATGCTATTTAATTTTCCTGTGTTTGTATAGTTTCCAGAATTTTGTTTGTTTTTGATTTCTAATTTTAATCCATTGTGGTCTGAGAAAATACATGGGATAATTATAATTTTTTTGAATATGTTGATACTTGATTTGGGACCTAACATGTGATCTATCCTGGAGCATGATCCATATGCTGATAAGAAGAATGAATATTCTGACGTTCTTGGATGGAATGTTCTGTAGATATCTGCCAAGTCCAATTGGTCTAGAGTATTGTTAAGATCTTGTGTTTCTCTGCTGATTCTTTGCCTAGATGATCTGTCCAATACTGACAGTGGGGTGTTCAGGTCCACTGCTAATATGGTATTAGTGTCTATTTCCTTCTTTAGGTCTAATAGAGTTTGTTTTATAAATCTGGCTGCTCCAACATTGGGTGAGTATATGTTTATGATTGTTAAGTCTTCTTGATGGATCAGTCCTTTTATCATTATGTAGTGTCCCTCATTGTCTCTTTTTATGGTTTTTAGTTTAAAGTCTATTTTGTCAGATATAAGAATAGCTACTCCAGCTCGTTTTTCTTTTCTGTTTGCATGGTAAATCTTTTTCCATCCTTTCACTCTTAGTCTATGTGAGTCTTTATGGGTGAGGTGGGTCTCTTGAAGGCAGCATATAGTTGGGTCCTCCTTTTTAATCCAGTCAGCTAGTCTGTGTCTTTTGATTGGGGAATTTAAGCCTTTTATATTAAGAGTTGTCATTGAACAGTGTTGATTTAATCCTAGCATTTTATTGATTATTGTTTGGATGTCTTAATTGTCTTTTGTTCCTTTCTTTCTGATGTACTGTTTGTTTTCTGTAGTTTTTGGTTCCGTGTGTTATAGACAGCCTTTTTGTTTGTTTGTTTTCTCTTCATGAATGCTATTTTTATATGACTATTGAATGCATTTATGAAATACTTACATATACAGACTATTGGATAACAATCTATTAATAATTGAGAATCAATCTTCAACTATTATGGCTTGCTTTTTCAGTTTTTTTGTGTGTATGTGTTTGTGTGTGTATTTTTATACACACAGAGAGAGAGAGAGAGAGAGAGAGATTTTATCAAATTGGCTCACATGATTACGGAGGCTGGCAAGTCCAAAATCTGAAGGGAGGGCTGGCAGCCTGGAGGCCCATGGAAAATCAATGTTGTAGTTCATGTATGAAGGCCATCAGGCTGCAAAACCAGGGAAGATAACTGATGTTATCATTCAAATCCAAAGGTTGTCTCTTGGCAGAATTCCCTCTTGCTCAGGGGAGGTCAGTGTTTTTTTATAATCAGGCTTTCAGCTGATTGGATGAGGCCCACCCACATTAGTGAGGAAAATATGCTTTACTCAAACTCCACCAGATTACATGTTAATCTCATCCAAAAACACTCTCACAGAAACATCCAGAATAATGTTTGACCAAATATCTTGCTGGGCACAATGGCCCAGCCAAGTTGACACATAAAGTTAACTATCACAAAAAAGATTAGAATTTTTATATTTTGATAATTAAGTTTTTATTATTAGGTGCTAGTCTCTTTATCCCCAATAACATTTTTGTTTTAAAGTCTACTTGTCTGATATTAGCTTTTTTTTTTTTTTTAAATTAGTATTTGCCTGGTATGTCATTTTTTTATATAAAATTTATTTATTTATTATTAGTATAATTTTCTTATATTCTAAAATGATGGTGCAGAGCAGTGGGAGAGAAGAGAGAGGGGAGAGGGAATCAGAGGTGGGGATGGGGGAAGTGATGGCCCACGGCCAATTCCTTTGCTAGCCAGGTTGTGGAGGATGGGGGTGTATGGCTGAGGCCCACAGGCCCTCCCACTCGGGCTTGGGAGCCTGGGGTTTTCTGGTGGCAGCATGGTTGTCACTGAGCTGGATGCAGATGTTTTGGGGGTGGCTGAGGCCCTTGTCCACCCCACACCCTGGCTCAAGGGCCTGGGGAGCTTCCAACAGCAGTGTAGTTATTGCCAGCCTGTATGCAGATGTTGGGAGCACATGCCTGAGGCCCTCAGACCCTCCTCATCCAGGCTAGGGAGCTTGGGGGGCTTCTGGCTCTTCTAGGTTTTATAAGTGTTCTTTGGTAATGTTAGGCCTTTATTGGTTAATATCAGAACTTTGTCTCTCATCTGTGGGTTTTTTGTGTTTTCTTTCAGTTCTGTGTTCCATTGTTAGCTACCCCCACCATTTAAACTCTGCCCTGGAAATAATTTATTGTCCTTTGCTTATTTCTAAAATGAGGGAAGACTTATTTCCTTATTTCCTATGAGGACCAGCACTTGAGCCCTGTGGTCGAGCTAAATTGTGGTTTTGCTGCTGATTCTCTGGGAAAGGCTTTTTGTGCACCCCAGGTTTTAATTGTTGACCCTTTAAGCACTTCCAGGTCTTATGAGGTTGGATGAACCTGAGTTGTGTGGAAACTCTGTTCTGGGCCTGAGTCTTTTCAGCAAACTGTATCCCTACAGTTCTACATTCCTGACCAGTCTACAATGAGTGGTCCTGTGCTAACTGGAGGGTAGATCAGCTGTCCATGCTGTGCCCCAAAGTTCCCCTGGTGGGCCTGTCTTCCCAACCCCCCCGCCCCACACACACACTTCAAACACTTCCCATGGGGCCATGTGCCTGTACCTTGTGATGACTCATTGGCCTTTGAATGCCTTCTTTTTTCAGTTGTCTGTGGCTTCCCTCATTCCTATTTGGGTCCATGGGAACCATGTCAGTGGTCTTGCTGGCCTGGGGACCACCATGGCCCTCCTCTCCCCTGCAGTCTCCAATCAACTTCATACAAAGAAAACAGCTGTGGCTTTTGCCAAATCTTGCTCTGTGTACTCACCAGGGCCGGCCTTGAAGTGGTCGGGGCTTGAAACAGTCAGAGCAGTCCTTTCTCTCACTGTGGCTTCTCCTGCCTTCATGAAATCTGTAGGTATTTCCTCCTCTTCCCCTGAGCGCTAGCAGCCCCAAGGCAAAGGCAGCAAAGGCAGTCTTTGCTTTTTAATAATTGTAAATTGATTGATGGTGGGAGAAAGTGATACTTGGGACCATCTATTCCACCATCTTGATTCTCTGCCTTGCCTAGTATACCTATTTCATGCTTTACCTTTCAGCCTATCTGCAAATTTATACTTGAAGTCTGTTCTTGTAAACACCTTTATGGCTGTAGTTTTTAAAATATGGCTTGATAATCTCTCATTTACCTTTCAGCCTATCTGCAAATTTATACTTGAAGTCTGTTCTTGTAAACACCTTTACAGCTGTAGTTTTTAAAATATGGCTTGATAATCTCTCATTTAATTGGTGAATTTCATCTACCTACTTTTTTATTGCAATCATCATTATGGTTATGAGGCTCATGTCTACTATCTTAACTTTATTTATTGTCATTTGTCCTGCTTTTTTTACATGCTTGGCTTTTTATCAATTTACTTTTTGTCTACCTTTTACCCCATATTTTCTACTTATTTGGAATTTACATACTCCATTATGTAAGTGGTTTTCTTTGAATTTTTGCCAAAACAATTGTGTCAGTAATCACAATAAACTGAAATACACAACCAAAAAGCTCAATCCACCTAAAACATTCAGGAAACTTAAAAACAAGCAGAACAAAATATTAAAAAAAAGATAAAAGACAAATTTGTCATACCTCACTTTCTGAATAGTACCAAAAAACTTAGAATGATTTATTTATGTATTAATTTTGTATTTTAACATTTATTTTTGCATGTTTGTGGGATACAGTGTGCTGTTTCAATACATAAATTGATTCATTTAGGGTAGATAGCATAGCTTTGTACCTGTTAATCCATGACTTCCGTTCCTCTCCTGGCTCTGGTAACCATTATTCTACTCTCTACTTCTATAAAAACCATTTTTTTTTTTTTTTTAGGTTCTACATATGAGTGAGACCATGTGGTATTTGTCTTTTTGTGCCTAATTTATATCACTTAACATAATGGTCTCCAGTTCTATCCATGTTGCTGTGAATGACAGCATTTCATTTTTTTTAAACAGCTGAATAGTATTCTGTTGTGTATATGTACCACAGTTTTTTAAAAATCCATTCATCTGTTGATGCGCATTCAGGCTGATTCCATTTCTTGGCTATTGTGAATAGTGTTGCAGTGAATGTGGGAGTGCAGGTGTCTCTTCGATATATTGATTTCATTTACTTTGGATATATACTAAGTAGTGGGATAGCTGGGTTATAGGACAGTTCAGTTTTTAGTTCTATGAGGAACCTCCATACTATTTTCCACAAGGGCTGTACCAATTTACATTCCCACCAACAATGTAGGATAGTTCTCTTTTCTTTGCATCCTCACCAGCATTTGTTGTTTTCTGTCGTTTTGATAATAGCCATTGTAACAAGAGTAATGTGATGTCTCACTGTGGGTTTAATTTGCATTTCCCTGATAATTAGTGATGTTGAGCATTTTTTCATGTGCTTGTTGGCCATTTATTTGTATATCTTCTTTTGGGAAATGCCTATTCAGGTCCTTTGCCAATTTTTAATTGGGTTAGTTGTTTTGTTGCTGTTAAGTTTTTTGAATTCTTTATTTTCCTGGATGTCAGCCCCTTGTCTGATGTGTAGTTCGCAAAAACTTTCTCCCATTCTTCAGGTTGTCCATTCACTTTGCTGTTAGTGTCCCTTGCTGTGCAAAAGCTTTTTAGGTTGATGTACTCCCACATGCGTATTTTTGCTTTAGTTGCCTGTGACTTTGTTGTCTTGTTCAAAAAAGTTCTGTCTACTCCCATTTCATGCAGCATTTTCCCTAGGTTTTCCTCTAGTAGTTTTGTGGTTTTACATCCTACATTTAGGTCGTTAATCCATTTTGAGTTGACTTTTGTGTATAGTGAGAGATAGGGGTCTAGTTTCAGTCTTCTGCATATGGATATCTAGTTTTCCCAGCACCATTTATTGAAGAGACTGCCCTTTCCCCACTGAATAATCTCTGAATCTTTATCAAAAATCAGTTGGCTGTAAGTACATGGCTTTATTTCTGGTTTCTCCATCCTGCTTCATTGGTCTGTAAGTTTTTATGCCATTATTGTGTTGTTTTAGTTACTATAGCTTCATAGTACATTTTGAAGAAAAGTAGTGTGATGCCTCCAGCTTTTTGTTGTTGTTGTTGTTCAGAATTGCTGTGGCTATTCAGATCTTTTGTGGTTTCATATGAATTTTAGGATTGTTTGTTCTATTTCTGTGAAGAATGTCATTGGTATTTTAATAGGCATTGCATTGAATCTCTATATTACTTTTGGTAGTATGGTTATTTTCACAATATTAATTTTTCCAACCCAGGAACATGGAATGTCTTTCCATTTCAGTGTGTCCTTTTTAATTTCTTTCATCAGTGTTTTATAGTTTTCTTTGTAGAGATATTTATCTCCTTGGTAAAATTAATTCCTAGGTATTTTATTTTTGGTAGCTATTGTAAATGGCATTTCTTTCTTGATTTCTTTTTCATCTTGCTCATTATTGGTGTATAGAAGTACTATTGATTTTTTTTTTTGGTTGATTTTGTATCCTGAAACTTTACTGAATTTATCAGTTTTAAGAGTTTTTTGGTGGGGCCGGCCCGGTGGCACACTGCTACAGTGTGCTGCTTGGGAGCGCGGTGGCGCTCCCGCCGAGGGTTCGGATCCCACCTACAGACCGGTTCCCGCTCACTGGCTGAGCGAGGTGCGGGCACGACACCGAGGGTTGCGATCCCGTTGCCGGTCCCAGTCCGGTACGGGCGCGACACTGAGGGTTGCTATCCGTTGCCGGACACGAAAAAAGACAAAAAGGAAAAAAAAAAGTAGA
>NW_007727592.1:166991-167505 GCF_000696425.1 Galeopterus variegatus | reverse complement strand
AGACCGGTTCCCGCTCACTGGCTGAGCGAGGTGCGGGCACGACACCGAGGGTTGCGATCCCGTTGCCGGTCCCAGTCCGGTACGGGCGCGACACTGAGGGTTGCTATCCGTTGCCGGACACGAAAAAAGACAAAAAGGAAAAAAAAAAGTAGAGTTTTTTGGTCGAGATTTTCTATGTATAAGGTCATGTCATCTGCAAACAGGGACAATTCAACTTCCTCTTTTCCAATTTGGTTGCCTTTATTTCTTTCTCTTGCCTAATTTCTCTGGCTAAGACCTCCAGTACTATATTGAATAAGACTCAAGAGAGCAGGCATTCTTTTTTTGTTTTTTCCCCCTTTTTTGTCTTTTTTCGTGTCCGGCAACGGATCGCAACCCTCAGTGTCGCGCCCGCACTGGACCGGGACCAGCAACGGGACCGCAACCCTCAGTGCTGCACCCACACCTTGCTCAGCCAGTGAGCGGGAACCGGTCTGTATGTGGGATCCGAACCCTCGGCGGGAGCACCGCCGCG
>NW_007727592.1:86320-166919 GCF_000696425.1 Galeopterus variegatus | reverse complement strand
ACACTGCTACAGTGTGCTGCGCGGGAGCGCCGCCACGCTCCCAAGCGGCACACTGCAGCAGTGCGCCACCGGGCCAGCCCCGAGAGCAGGCATTCTTGTCTTGTTCCAGTTCTTAGAGAAAGAGCTTTCAGCTTTTCCCCATTAAGTATAATACTAGTTGTCAGTTTATCATATATGGCCTTTATTGTGTTGAGGTATGTTCCTTCCACTCCTATTTCGTTGAGGGTTTTTATTGTGGAGGGATGATAAATTTTATCAAATGCTTTTTCTGCATCAATTGAAATGATCATGTGGTTTTCTTCCTTCATTCTGTTGATACGATATACCATATTTACTGATTCGTGCATATTGAACCAATCTTGAATCCCTGAGATAAATCCCACTTGATCATGGTGAATGATCTTTTTAATATGCTACTGAATTTGGTTTGCTAGGATTTTGTTGAGAAATTTTATGTCTATGTTCATCAGGGATATTGGCCTTTAGTTTTCTTTTTTTGTTTGTGTCCTTGTCTGGTTTTGGTATCAGGGTAATGCTGCCTTCGTAGAATGAGTGTGAAAGAATTCCATCCTCTTCAATTTTTTGGAAGAGTTTGAGAAAAATTGGTATTCATTATTTTTTTAAATGTTTGGTAAGATTCTTGTGAATACATGCAGAACTGGACTTTTTTTTAGTGGAATACTTTTTGTTACTGATTCAGTCTGTTAATCATAATTTGTTAATGTTTTCTATTTTTTCTTGGTTCAATCCTGGTGGATTGTATCTGTTCAGGAATTTATCCATTTCTTCTAGGTTTTCCAATGTGTCTGCCTCAACCTACAAGTAGCTGTAGTGGTGCTGGGTGCTAAGTGCAGGTGCTTGGAGTGGCTGTGGAGCCAAGATCCTGGGATCAGTATCTTACAAACCTTTTGTGGAACCTAGGTCTTGGGGTGCAGGTTCACTACAGGAGGGTTGGATATCAATTGCCCAAAGCACTAGGGTCTTTGGCTCTGAGGCTCCCCTGGCAGCTTGGGCTCTGTGGGCCAGATTATAGCTGTGACTCTGCCCCTGATGGGATGAGCACAGCACTAGTTTGATTCTGGGGGAAAAGAGTGCTCTGGAGGTTTGGGCCCAGGTAATAGAGTACGGCTGCATGTTGGAAACCAGAGCAAAAGAGGCTCAGTTGTCACTCAGTTCCCAGGGAGTGTGGCACCATGTAGTGGTGCCTGTAGTCCCTGGAGTGGTAAAACTTGGCAATACCTCAGTCTCTGTGAGGTCAAGTGCAGCAGCAGAAAGAACCCAGAATGCTGCTGACTTCACTCTCTGGGGAAAGGGGTATCTCAGTATCTCAGACTTTAGGAAAATAGTCCAGCTCCAAGAGAACAGAGTACTAGAGTTTTTCAGCCCCTAGGGCAGGGTGGCTCAGCTCAGCCACTGCTCTGTTTCCCTGGAATACAAGGTGCTTCATCAGCGAAGCCCTGGGATGCATAGCTGCTCAACTTGGCCAAGCAGCTTTTGGCCAAACAGCTTCTCAGCCAAAACAGCAATTCCCAATGTGGTTTTGATTTGCATTTCTCAGATGACTAGTGATGCTAAGCATTTTTTCATGTACCTGTTGACCATTTGTATGTCTTCCTTTGAAAAATGTTTATTCGTCTCCTTTGCTCATTTTTTAATCGGATTATTTTTTATTGCATAGTTGTTTGATTTCTTTGTATATTTTGAATATTAATCCCTTGTCTGATGGATAGCTTGTGAATATTTTCTCCCATTCCGTGGGTTGTCTTTCTGCTCTGTTGATTGTTTCCTTTGCTGTGCAGAAGCTTTATAGTTTGATATAATCCCATTTGTTTATTTTTTCTTTTCTTTCTTGTGCTTTTGAGGTCTTATTCATAAAGTCTTTGCCCACCCTACTTCCTGAAGTGTTTCCCCTATGTTTTGTATTAGTAGTATTATACTTAACTCTTTAATCCATTTTGAGTTGATTTTGGTATATGGTGAGAGGTACAGGTCCAGTTTAATTGTTCTGCATATGGATGTCCAATTTTCCCAGCACTGTTTATTGAAGAGGCAGTCTTTTCCCCTACATATGTTCTTGTTGCTTTTGTCAAAGATCAGTTGGCTGTAAGTATGTGGGTTGATTCCTGGGTTTTCTATTGTGTTCCATTGATCTAAGTGTCTGTTTTTATGCCACTACAATGCTGTTTTGGTTACAATAGATTTGTAATATAATTTGAAGTTGGGTAGTGTTGTGTCTCCAGCTTTTTTGTTGTTGTTGTTCAGGATTGCTTTGGCTATTTGGGGTCTTTTGTTGTTCCATATGAATGTTGTTAATATTGCCTTTTCCATTTCTGTGAAAAATGTCATTGTTATTTTGATGGGGACTATATTGAATCTGTAGATTGCCTTGGGTAGTATGGACATTCCCACAATGTTAATTCTTCCAATCCAAGAGCATATGATGTTTTTTCATCTTGTTGTGTCCTCGTTAATTACTTTCAGTAGTGTTTTGTAGTTTTCATTGTAGAGATCTTTCATCTCCTTGGTTTAGACCGGCCATTATTAAAAAGACTGAGAATAACAAATGCTGAAGAGGATTTGGGGAAATAGGAACTCTTCTACACTATTGGTGGGACTGTAAATTAGCACAGCCATTACGGAAAACAGTATGGAAGTTCCTCAAACAGCTACATACAGATAGAATTACCATATGATGCAACAATCCTACTACTAGGTATATATATCCAAAGGAATGGAAATCATCATGTCAAAGGGATGCCTACACTCCCATGTTCATTGCAACTCTATTTACAATGGCCAAATTTTGGAATCAATCTAAGTGTCCACCAACAGATGACGGGATAAAGAAATTGTGGTATATATACACAATGGGATACTATTCAGCCATAAAAAAGAATGAAATTCTGCCATTTGCAGCAACATGGATGAGTCTGGACAAAATTATGTTGAGTTATAAAAGCCAAACAAGGAAAGAGAAATACCACCTATTCTCATTCATAACTAGGTGCTAGGAAGGAAGGAAGGAAGGAAGGAAGGAAGGAAAGAAAGAAAGAAAGAAAGAGATTACATTTTTCTAAGACTGGAAATTAGCAACACTGCAATAGGTTTCCATGAAACTGGAAATTAAAGAAAGAAAGAAAGAAAGAAAGAAAGAAAGAAAGAAAGAAAGAAAGAAAGAAAGAAAGAAAGAAAGAGAAAGAAAGAAAAACCACAACAGTATATTGAACTTATAGAAGGAGAGAGCAAAACTAGAGATGAGGGGTAGGGAGGGAGGGGGTTTGGGGAGTGACAGATCGGGTAAAGGGCATAAAGAAAAACCATGATTTGTAATAATGAATATACTAATAATAAATGTAAAAAATTTGTAAAACCATGAAAAACCAAGAATTTGAAAAACCATCATTTGTAATAATGAATATGCTAAAAAAAAAAAAAAAAAAAAAAAAAAAAAAAAAAAAACAGCAGTTCCCCAGGGAGCAATGCACCCCTTCAGCTCAGTCTTGTAGGGTGGAGCACAGCCACAACTGGTAGGGGTAGTTAAAGGCTCACTAAGAGGCAGTGTGAACTTTGCAGCTTCAGTTCAAAGTTAGAATATTTTAACCCCAAATATATGCATTCTGATTCACATACCACTTTTATCTTTTATTTTATTTGTTTTTTTCTGACATCACACACTAGAAACTATATTTACCAATTTATAAAGAAAATTTTGTTTGAATTTAAATACCTGTTTATCATTTTATTCACTCACTATTCTGCATCTCAAACTGTTCTTCTGTCATCATCCATTCATCCTTAAGAAGTTAATTTAGTACTGGTTTCTTGTTGGTAATTTCACTTCATTCTTCATCTGAAAGTGTCTTTGTTTATTTCCATACAACAAAACAATACCTTTTATTTTATCTGGTGATAATAATATAAATCAGCAATTTGAAATGTGTTCAGCTGGTCTTGTCTGAGGTCAGTCATGTGGCTGCATTCAGCTTGTGGATCAACTTGGGCTTGTTGGTCTAGGATAGGGTTTCTTAACCTCAGCACTTTTGACATTTTGAATTGGATAATTTTATGTTTTGTAGGACTTTCCTGTGGATTGTACAAAGTTTATGGTATCCACGACCTCTATCTATCAGATGCCATAGAACTCCCAAAGTTGTAGCAACCAAAAACATCTCCAGACAACCCCTGGGAGACAAAATTATTTCTGGTTGAGAAACATCCATGTATTCATTTCTTATTGCTGCTGTAACAAATTAACACAAACTTAATAATTTAAAACAACCTAAATTTATTGTGTTAATGTTCTGGAGCTCAGAAATCCAAAATGCATCTTATCAGGCTAAAATCAATGTGTTTGTTAAGGTGCATTATTTCTGAGGACTCTAGGGAAGCATCTCCTTGACTTTTCTAGCTTCTATAGGGTGCTTAAATTCCTTGGCTATTGGCTCCTTTCTCTGTCTCTCTGTCTCTGTCTCTGTCTCTGTCTCTGTCTCTCTCTCTCTCTCAGCTTTTGTTGTTGGATCTCTTTGACTCTTTTCAGGATCCTTGTGAAGTCATTAGGCCCACACAGATAATGTCCCTATCTCTCAAGGCCCTTAACTTAATCACGTCTGTAAAAAGTCCCTTTTGCTATGTAAGAAAACATATTCATATATTCCAAGGATTAGGATGTGGATGTCTTTGGGGAGGAAATTATTTTGACTACTACAAAGGTCTAGGAGAACCTCACTTTGGATGATTTATTTCTGCCCCACATGTTTTCATCCTCTGGTAAGATAGCCCAATCTTCATGTGATAGAGGTTGAATTCCCAGCAGTAAGAAGCTAAGCTCCAATTACGAAGTGCTTTTTAAACCTCAGATTTGATAAAATCTAATTAGCCAAAGCAATTCACAGGACCGACCCTAAAGTCAACGTGAGAAGGAAGTATACAAAGAGAAGGGAGTATGCAAAGATGGTTACAAGGAAGAAAAATTCATTTGGGGCAACCAAATGTTTAAAACTGTACAGTCATCTAAGTTGAGCTATTTTCTCTCAGAATTTTGATGAGTTGATTCCACTATATTCTAGCTTCTAATATTTTGCTAAAAAGTTGTAATTACAATTATTGTTTCTTTTTAGATGGACCTTCTTTCTGAATGTTTGGGTGTGCTATGGTTTTTGTACCCATAGAGTCTTGTTTTTATCAGTCCTGGAAAATTTTTCAGCCGTTATCTTTTTAAATATTGCCCCTCCTTCAATTATCTCCATTCTCTCCTTCTGTGACTTTTATTAGACATATGCAAGACATTTTAATTCAAATCTCTGTATATTTTAACATCTTATATTTTTTTATAAATTGCCATATTCTTGTTTTTCTATATTTGGATAATATTTTACTGGTGCATCTTGTACTTCATTACTTCTCTTTTTGGTCATCTATTCTTCTGTTTTTCCTGTCAGATTTATTTTTATTTGGTAATTATATTATGTTTTATATTTAGAAGTTCCTTTTGTGTTTTAAATTTGTGTGTAAATTTCCAATATTTTGGAGTTGAGTGATGGCTTTTGTGACTGTGTCCTTTATTTTTTAACCATTATATGCATATAAGTTCTATATTTTGTGTGCGAGTAATCCAATATGTGAAATCCTTAGGGTAGGGCTCTGAATCTATTGATTTTTTCCTTGACTTACTTTCAGTAACAGTGGGGTTGTTTTCTCTTGCATTTTATGATCTTTGAGCATGAGAGTATTTCTACATGTTAATTGTTGGATTTTCTAAATGGAGATGGGAAAACATTTCTACAGAAATGACTTTCTTATTTCTAGTAGTATCTAGACCATTGAACTAGAATCAATCAGCTTTCCCTTCAGGGTCTCAGCTCAGAGCTTAAGTTCAAGTTTTTCTTTTATATTGCAACCTATGAACCAGTTTTTCAGATAGTTATTCTGCCTCAGGCATCTGTAACTTTCCCCCCTAATTCTTTGGTTCTGGCTCTTACTGGACAAGAGTTTTTCAGATAGTAATTTTGCCTCAGGCATCTGTAAGTTTCCCACCTAATTCTTAGGTTCTGGCTCTTACTGGACGACAGTTCTTGGTTTTTCCTTTTCCAGCTGATGGTCTTTTTCCTTTTCTTTTTTTAAGGTGAAAAATACTTGGGGACATTACTGATTTTTGTGAAAACTTCAATGTCTCATAAATTATATCCTGCAAAGCTTTAGCTATTATAGAGTTTCAGGGTCAGCTGGAGCCTCCCGAGTTGTCTAAGTTTGTCAGAAGTAGGTGTTAGAGACACAAATATCTAGAGAATTCAGTAAGTTCTTCTCTTCCCTATACATATGTGCTCTCTTCCATTTCTCTTAAAACACATTACAATCTTTATGTATCTATTTTTACCATAGCAAAAACATGGTGAAAAATATCAATTGACACTGGCCTTAGAGTTACAAAGACAAAAGAGAGAGGTTGTGAATTTGATGAAGTGAAGCATATGTGTTCTGTACTAAGGGAACATCTATTACTCAGTTTCAGCTTCCTGTTTCCATTAATGAGAAAAGACCCAGTGTTGCTACATCTTTTGGTATTTAATACAAGCTAAAATCCATATGTTTCCAAGAAATATGAATTTTGGCAATGGAATAAAGAATTTTAAAACAATACTGTGCAACTCAATATCATGAGTACTAAATTATCAAGGAATATGGAGGCAGAGTTGGCCTAATAGTTGGCGACTTCTTGGTATGCATCAAAGTGTGTATTGATGGAAAATAGTAAAAAAAAAGTTAAAGAAAAAAACAAAAAACGGTTAGAAATATTAGCAAAACCATATTTAGCAAAACTGGAAGATTTGCTAAAGTGCAAAGTGTTTATACTTTATTCAGTAGGCAATGGGAAAGTTTTGGAAACTTTTAACATGAAGTGGCAAGACTTAAGTAGTGTCTCATGAAGAGTAATCAATTTATGATATGAAAGATACTAGAACAGTAGTCTCTAATTTTTTTTGATTATGAACTCTTATCAATAAAATCTATTTGATTATGTACTTTTTGATATAAATATTCTTATTTAGTTATAAAGTATATACGTTCTGTTGCACTATATATACACATTATAAAATATACTCAGAAACACAAATTTAAGAAGGATGAGATTAAAATAAAATAAATAATACCTTAAATGTATTTCTAACATAATGCTTTGCACTATCACTAGCCAATGTCTCATAGCACACCCACATTTATGGGAACGTTCATCATTAACAGTTGTGGATATAAATATGTATTTTAAATATTTGTTGACATTAGCAAATTTGAATGATTTCTTATATCTGATCTAATTATTGTCATTTTTACCTTATAATGGGACTGCTTCTTCTTGAAGTGTCAGTGCTGCATTTTCTTATTATTCATCTGTGTTTGCAATATTAATATTATTTCGATCTTTAGTTTCATCATTGGAATATTTTTAAGCCTCGTGGTGATTGTTTGATTATTCATTTAGTTAAAAATAGATAATATAATATGTAAATCCACCGAACTGGAACAGATAAGCTACAATATCTAACAAAAAAACTGAAAACAAATGAAGAGTGACAGCACCACTATCAAATGCCTTATATTGTGGTACTTCCACTCTTTCTTTAATATCACATGCTTGTCACCATTATCAAATAAACATTTGACATATGAACCAAGTTGGATGCCAGAATCAATATGGATGTTAAGTACTGGTAAAACTTAATTTCTTTCTGACTTTTAAGACATCAAATAAATGTAAATTAATGCTCTAATATTTTGTCATAAATTCTAATGAATCATATGAATATCTTTGTGTCAATGCACCTCAATTTAGAGATGACTGCCATAGAGTAAATATTACTGAAACAAAGGAAATGATTATGCAGATATTTGTGTAATTCATTCATGTGTTATACAAGATCAAGTTTGGTTTCTGGAAAGTATGATGAATATGAAGAGTCTTATGTGACAATGTAATAGAAAACTTGATGATAATATTTACTGATTAAGTGGATGTAGAGAGTGATGTAGGAAGATACAAAAATAATTCTGAAATTTGAAGACTGAAAACTAAAAAATATTGATAACCATTAATAGAAACAAGGTTTGGGCCATTAGATTAAGGGTTCAGCTTTTTGACATGTTGAGAATGAGGTCTTGGTGGAACATCAAAATGGAAATAATCAGCTATCAAATAGAAATATGAAAAGAGTATTTCAAAGAGGTTTGAACCAAGTATATTAACTTCATATAGAAGTGATAATTGAGATATTAAGATAAATGAATTCTCTAAGGAACAAAGTGGAATGGATTCAAGGGCAGAGCCTTATGTTTAAGGAGCAGCAGAAAAAAGAGTTATTAGAAAAGCATCAAAAAGTCTCGTTGAGAAGGTGAGAGAAAAAACATAATAATGAAAGGTCACAAATGATAAAGTTTAAGAGCATTTCAATAAGAGAGGGATGGTTAGTCAACTACTGCAAGCAAATTAATTTTAATGAAACCTGAGGAATTGGTTTTATCATTTGGAGATCATTCCAGAGAAAAGTTTTAGTAATGAGGTGGTGGAAGAAATCAGATTACAAAGAATTAAAGAATGGATTAAGGTTGCCAAAATAGAGAAAATCATTTCATACTAGTTTGAGGAATATTAGGCAAAAAAGAAACCTGAGATAGGCAGGACTTGGTATTTAAGGCTGCTTCATGGATACAGAACAAATGGGCTCGCAATAAAGTTGATTGTGTCACCCTCTGAAATCTCAATAACAATTTTGAAACAGCTGACCCAAAAGAGAGTACTCAAACAGAAGGATCTCAGTTGTAAGACATCAAAGGAGTTGTCAGCCCTTCTCTAGGAAAGTTTTCCATGAAAATAAAAGGACCAAATCACCAAGCCCCAGACTGACCTAATGAGTAAGTCCCCAGTTCTAGCAAAGGTAGGGTATAAGTAATTCAAAACAATAGGTGATCAGTAAGTGAGTGAGCAGATGATATGACAGGTCTCCACTCCTAGAATATGAATTAGACAGAAATAATAATCTGTCAGAATTAAGAAACAGATCTAGAGAGAAACTTAGGTCTAGTGAATAAACTAATTTGGGGATGAACAGTATAACTATGAATCCAAGGCAGCTCATGAGTCTGAGGGGTATCAGTCAGTGAACCAAGTTCTTGGTTGTTTGGCTGCAAGACTTGGGAGGAAAGCAGTATATTGACATGTAGTTATTGTTGGGCCGGAGGGATCGGGAGGACCGGAAAGTGGCAACAAACTAGTGAGGGAGCTTCCATCTTGTGAACTCCACCCCTCCCCACCATCTTGTTAAACTCCACCCCACTTCCCTCTCTCCCCTCCCTCCCCAGAAGGTGGGAACCAGAAACTGAACCCTGCTCAATTCCCTACCATATATGGGCAAAAACCTCACCAACAGCCCTCCCCTATAAATAACTGCTTGTATCCACCATGGGTGTGACTTCCCAGGCCTCACTCCCTTGTGGGCCACGGAACCTCGCCTAAGAGCGCTTCTATTAAAGCTTGCCTCGAACCCACTGCCTGGCTCCTCTTGTTACTTACCACTGCTGATTTGAACTGGACATCTGGTGCCCAAACCTGGGGAGAGGTTGAGGCCCCACTCCGGTGGGAGGCCTCCCTCCTCTCATTACCAGGACCTCATTTGAGCCCCACACCTCGAGACACCAAGTAAGTTCCCCAGATTCCATGCCCGGATCTGAGTGGTCCTGCCTGAAAACTCAGGGCCACATCAGGACTACTCTACTGAGTCACCAGGTGACTCCCGCTTGGTGCCTGAGGATTGGGAGACATACCCCTCCTCAGGACAACCACCTTCCCTCTGTCTGCAGCCCGGGAACCTAAATGGGGACACCTGTTTTAATACCTGGCCTGCCCGGCAGGAATCATGGGAACTGCCCAGTCCAAAATCTAACCCTAAAACCCCTTTGGGGCTGACTGCTGGTCGGCCTCTCACGGGATTTGAGGGCCACCTCAGGCATTGCCGTTCAGGGGTGAGGGGGGCCAGCCCCCCCATATCAATTGAACAATCAGTCTCAGCAAATCCTTTGGGGCATTTTCCAGCTATCAGGTTTTCACAAATTTAAATAACTTCTGTGGTTGCCAGGACAAGTGATCCAAAGTTTTTACATGCAGGGTTTTGGAGGCTACGCTCTTGCCCCTTTTTCCTGTACCCTCTGTCTTCCAGGTTCTTACCTCAGTTGTGGCTGCTCCACTCCTGGCACCCGAGGTCCCTTTCCCCTTTTTAGTC
The DNA here is from genome assembly GCF_000696425.1 of Galeopterus variegatus. Taxonomy (NCBI): domain Eukaryota; kingdom Metazoa; phylum Chordata; class Mammalia; order Dermoptera; family Cynocephalidae; genus Galeopterus; species Galeopterus variegatus. The sequence continues at coordinate 156,651 of NW_007727592.1, read as the reverse complement.
TTGCTTTTTGTCAATTGTAACTGCTTCATTCTTTTCTCCGAAGCTCCTGGAGCTCCCTTTATCCACTCCCTGCTGTCCTTTTTACTCACTGCCTGTTTTGCCTTCAGTCAACTGTATCTGCTCTGTCATCGTCTCTGGAGCTCCTGGAGCTCCCTTTACCCATTTTACACGTGCTCGCTGGTTTCTCCCCCACTGTTGTCTTTTAAGTTCCCCCGCCTGGATCCGACCGAATTTTTAACTTTCTTTTTCCCTTTCTCTCTTCTTCTTTGTCTTAGCCACGATCCACGGTTATTTCCCTTGCCTTTACCTGTTTTGAGCCTTTTTTCTGGGGCTGCCCAGCGGGAATTATGGGAACTGCCCGATCTAAATTCATTTTAAGTGGACCGGCCTCTCCTTCCTGAACTCCGGGAGTCCCGCTCACATTTCCGAGCTCCTGGAGCTCAACCTTAACTTCTCGTCTGCGTCTCCTCCCTCCATCCAGCTTCTCCTTTCTGAATTCAACTTTAACTTCCTCCGCCTCCTCTGAGCTCCTGGAGCCCATCTTTGATTTCCCATCTGTTTGACCTGTCCCTCCCGACCCTCCACCTGCTCCTCTGACTTCCTACTTGTCTCTGATACGGCGCCCGCGGCAGCCTTGCCCCGGTGTGCTCACGTCCCTTCTCCTAACGGCCCTGCCCGTCTGTCCCACCCTTGCCAACCATCCTACCCACCCATGTCAAAGCCCTTCTTAGTCAGACACCCCTTCTTTTCACATCGGCTCCATCGGCCCTAAATGCCCCTAAATTTTCAAATCCTCTACCCTGGCGGAAGCTATTCTCCTCGCCCCCCATTTTCTTTTTCAATCAATCCTGCCCTCAAACTCCCCTTCCTGAAATGGAGAGAATGGCATTTAAAGTTTTTAATGCCTGGGAGGAAATGGCCGAACCTAAAAGACAAACCCGGGTCCAGCAGAAGGTCCAACTCCAAACCCAAGCCTTGGTAGCAGCCCTGCGGCCGCCTGGCTCCGGGAGCCAATGGAAAGGGGTAACCCAGCGCCCCCCATCCGGGGCCTGCTTCAAGTGTGGCGCTGATGGATGCTGGGCCCGCCAATGTCCAAATCCAAAGGAACCAACGTGCCCTTGTCCTCAGTGCCAGAGGATGGGCCACTGGAGGTCTGACTGCCCCAGCATGGGAAGGTCTCCGGCACCTCCACACAGAGGAAACTCAGAGCCAGTAAGTCCTGCCTTTGGCCTGGATGACAACTGACGGGGCCCAGACTCGGAAACCCCTCTCACCCACGCCGAGCCCAGGGTCATGCTCCAGGTAGTGGGTAAGTCCATTTCCTTCCTGTTGGACACGGGGGCTACCTACTCTGTTCTGCCTTCCTACTTGGGCACCAGCTTCCCCTCCCCAGTGGCAGCCATGGGAATTGATGGCACCTCTTCTAATCCATGGACCACCCTGCCCCTTTCCTGTAGCCTGGATGGATTTCCCTTCTCTCATTCTTTCCTAATAATTCCTTCCTGCCCCATCCCCCTTAATCCAGACTCTTTTTTCCTTTTTGTCTCCACTTGGGAGGACCCTGACACACATACTTTGAATTTGCAACAACTTACCTGACCTGTTTTGCCACAAGGCTTTTGAGATAGTCCCCATCTTTTCGGCTAGGCTTTAGCCAAAAATCTTAATCTTTGCACTCTAAAGTACAGCACCCTCCTCCAATATGTGGATGACCTCCTTCTTTGCAGCCCCTCAGTATCTTCTTCCCAAGAGGATACTGCCACCCTTCTCAATTTCCTTGGGTCTAGGGGTTATCGGGTCACTCCTTCCAAGGCTCAACTTTGCACCCCCACAGTTACTTACCTAGGCATATCCCCAACTCCCACTTTCAAGTCTCTTACAGGGGACCGTATCCACCTCCTCCGGGATCTCCAACCTCCTCAGACTGCCAACGACACCCTCTCCTTTTGGAGCCTTGTGTGTTTCTTCCGACAGTGGATCCCCAACTTTGCCCTCCTAGCATGACCCCTATACAAGGCAGCTAAGGACATCCCGCACAGACCATTAACTGACCCCGCCACTGTTAAACACCTTTTCTCTAGGCTATGGGATTGTCTCACTGCAGGACCCCCTCTGGCTCTCCTGGATCCTTCAAAGCCCTTTCACCTATTTATGGATGAGTGTTCTGGCTTGGCTACTGGCCTCCTTGCCCAGCCTGCAGGACCGGCCTGTTGGGCAGTGGCATACCTATCAAAACGGCAGATGTCATGGTCCAGGGATGGAAGCCATGTCTAAGGGTGTTAGCAGTTGCTGCCTCCTGGACCAAAGAAGCTCTCAAGCTTGCTTTGGGCCAACCCCTCACTGTCTTTTCCTCCCATCACTTGGGGGACCTGCTCAGCCACAAATCCCTCACCCATTTGACTCCTTCCAGGATCCAACTGTACCACCTCTTTTTCATCGAAAATCCACAGATTTCTTTATCCATCTCCCCCTACTTAAATCCCATGACCCTTCTGCCTACTCCCTCCACTACTCCCAATCCTTTACATTCCTGTCCTAAGCTTTTAGGGGACTTTATTCCCTCACATCCAGGGCTCTCTGACCGGCCCCTATCTAATCCTGACCATGTGCTTTTCATAGATGGTAGTTCTTTCATTGCCCTGGATGGCCAAAGGCATGCAGCCTATGCTGTCATTACTCTAGATGCCACCTTAGAGGCTGTACCCCTTCCCCTTGGAACAACCTCTCAAAAGGCGGAGCTGATAGCCCTCACTCGGGCTCTCCACCTGTCCAAGGGACAACGGGTCACTATATACATAGATTCCAGACATGCTTTCCTCATCACCCATACTCATTCTGTCCTCTAGCAAGAATGAGGATTCCTCACTACTAAAAGGACCCCAATAATCAATGGGCCCCTCATCTCAAAGCTACCTGAGGCCCTTAGCTTCCCAACTGAGGTGGCTATCATTCACTGCCATGGCCACCGGTCCTCTAAAGACCCTCTATCTAAGGGCAACAATGAAGCTGATTCCACAGCCCAGGCTATGTCTCTAGGCTCCGCCCCAGCTCCTCTCCTTTTCCTCAACACACCCCATTTCCCCTCGTATACCAAAGAAGAAACTCAGACCCTCAAGCCATTGGGGGGAATTACTGGGGACAAGTGTTGGATTTTTATACAAGATAAGGTCACCCTCCCAGGCCACCTAGCCTGCAGCATCACTACAAATGTCCACCAATCCCTCCACATTGGCCCAAAAGCTTTATATCGGTTCCTAAAACCCCTTTTCCATAACCCACATCTCCGAAAGCTCATTGAGGAGGTTCATCAGTCTTGCAATACCTGTTCTGCTGTTAATTCTCAAGGGGGAATTCGCAGGATAGGACCTAACCATCAACTCTGAGGCCATCAACCGGGGGAGGACTGGCAGCTTGATTTCACCCACATACCATGTCACAAAACCTATCGTTACTTACTAACTTTGGTGGACACCTTTACAGGATGAATTGAAGCTTACCCCACAGCTCGAGAAACAGTGGACGTGGTAGCCACTATACTCATTGAACATATCATCCCAAAGTTTGGCCTCCCACGGACCCGACAGTGTGACAGTGGCCCAGCCTTCATCTCCAGTGTCACCCAGCAGGTCTCCGAAAGTCTGAATGTCACCTGGAAACTCCACATCCCTTACCATACCCAGTCCCCGGGAAAGGTTGAACAAGCCAATGGCTTCCTCAAGGAACATCTTACTAAACTTTCCCTCAAGACCCGCTTATCTTGGCCAACCCTCCTCCTGTTGGCACTTATAAGGCTTAGGGCCACCCCTAGGGGACCATCAGGCCTTAGCCCTTTTGAGCTCCTCTATGGATAGCCCTTCCTGCTGACTCATAACTTTCCAGCCTCACCTCCTTCCCTTTTATCCTACCCTACCTAACCCTTTTAAGGGTCCTTTTGCAAGCCCACACTGACTCAGTTACTCCCACCCCCTGGGACCCCACCACAGATACTCCCCAGGCTTTAACCCCAGGGGATAGCATCTTACTGAAAGAACCACATCCAAAAACACTACAGTCCAGGTGGACTGGTCCTCACAAAGTGGTTCTAACCACTCCCACAGTCACAAAACTCTTGGGACACCACCCCTGGGTACACCTTTGCAAACTTAAGTGTGCCCCCTCTGAGGCCCCCTCCCAAGATGTATGGACAGCACAGCCCTTGGGGCCTACCTGGGTTCGGCTATCACGTCACCATTCTCCTCCTGACTCTGTCTCTTAGTCCCACCGCTACTGATTCAGGATACAGATGAAGATTTTAGTTAACAGAATCCTGGACAAAGTGTGTCTCTCTGTGTAGAGTTCTGCAAGCGTTAAAGCAGAAGCTTACTGAAAGAAAAGGGGTAAAAAGGCTTTTTGAAAATCAGACTGCTATGAGAAATGTTATCAGAACTATCAGCAAACATTTTCCCCTGGGTTTACTGGTCAAACAGGGTTGCATTTATCTCTATTAGAAGGTTTTAAGGCCAAAGTTGTGAATGCAGCCAGAACTAAATCATTCTGTATGCAATTCTTAGGCAAATGAGGCTAACTTGGTACTGTTGCTAAAAAGGAAACAAGATTGTAGGAAAAGAGAAGATATGGGAAAGCTGTGAAGATGTCATTGTGGTTAGGAAGGTTAAAAAGAAAAAAAAAAAAGAACTTTTCTGTGGGAAAGCATATTGTGTAGTGAATTTTGTCCTAGAATAGAATGGCTGGATTGCTCCAGAATGGAAAGAAGTATGGGGACAAAGAAAAATGGCTTAAGCACATCGCAGAAGGTCTGAGTAAGTTGTAATAGTGGTTTGTGAAGGGTGAATTTATAAAAGAATTTTGCAACTGCCAGGCCTCAGTTAATTTCTCTATCCCTGCTTTTCACCTTGGACCTCCTCACTGCAGATAGAGGCGGCACTTGCATGTTCCTCAACGAAGAATGCTGTTACTACATCAATGAAACAGGTGTAGTTGAAACCAATCTCCACACTCCTGCAAAGTTGGAACGAATTTGAGAGGTGTCTAGGGTATCCATCAACCAGCTCCTGCTCCACTCCTACTCCCCCATACCCACTTCCGACAGCCCCTACGATACCCCTTACTCAGCAGGAAGTAGCCAGATCTGAGTCATCACTCTATAACAACAAAAAAAGGTCAGAATGTTAGGCTGGCAGGATCGGGAGGACTGGAAAGAGGCAACAAAGTAGCGACGGGAGCCTCCATCTTGTGAACTCCACCCCCTTCCCTCTTTCCCCTCCTTCCCCAGAAGGTGGGAACCAGAAACTAAACCTTGCTCAATTCCTTACCATATATGGGCGAAAAACTCACCAACAGCCCTCCCATATAAATACCCACTTGTATCCACCCAGGGCGCAAATTTCCCCAGCCTCACTCCCTTGTGGGATGCGGAACTTCGCCCAAGAGTGCTTCCATTAAAGCTTGCCTTGAACCCTTTGCCTGGCTCTTCTTGTTACTTACCACTGCTGATTCGAAGCAGACAGATATTACTATTCATGTCATCAGGAGCAGAGCTAAGGCTATTAATATGATACATATATCATTTCATATTGGTTAAGGACCAAGTTTTCAGATCAGAGGTATCTAGTTGGGAACAGCTGGCAAGGCAGAGGCTGAGGAATCAAGGCATATCTTGACAGAAGAGGTAATGTTTTAATTTTGTTTTTTAAAAGGTAAACCGAACCTATGCATGACAGAGGGGAAAGGAACATTTGAGTGGAAGATTTTAAACATGTAAGAGAAAGGATAAAATTTATAGAGGGAAATAATGAATTAAGTGGGAAGAAATACAATAAAGTTTCCTTTCCCTTAACTACATAAAAGTTATTTAAACAGTGGGCATTTTTTTTAAAAAATCAGGAACCCTCCTATGAGCATATTATAGAGTGATGATCAATAAATATAGTATTATGCCTTCATGGAGTCTACAATCTAGTAGAAGAGATAGAAAAATATATGTAGTAGTCTCTTGGTAGCTAGGAGACTTGATTCCAGGAGCCCCCACTGATACCAAGGTCTGAGGATGCTCTTATATGAAATGGTGTAGTGTCTGCATTTAATTTGGGCACATTTCCCCATATACTTTAAATAATCTCTAGACTACTTATAATACCTAGCACAATATAAAGGCTGTGTAAATAGTTGTTGTACCATAGTGATTTTTTATTTGTATTATTTTTAATTGATGTATTGTTATTTTTATATATTTTTTCTTAAATATTTTAAGTGGTTGAATTTGCAGATATGAAACCTGTGGATATAGAAGACAGACTTTATATAAGCAAAAATCATGATAAGACTTCTCTAGAAAAGAACAAAATATTGTAAAAGCAACAACAATGAGAAAACATGGCAGGAGAGGAGGGATTTGGTGACAAATTTAGATCAGATTGTCAAGGAAGGCCAACTTTAAGAGGTTTCATTGGAACTTTGATCTTAATTAATGGGCTGAACAAGGTGCTGACCTGGTGGAAAAGCTTTCGAAGTTGAAATAACAGGAAGGAAAAAAGGCTCTCAAGAAGTAAAAAGTCAGGTACATGGAGAATCAGAAAGAGACTGGAGCATATCATGTATGGGAGAAAGTAGTAGTAGGAAAAGGAATGAGCACGTTAGTGAGGGTTCAGATCACACAGTCATATAGGTTGTGGCAGAGTTTGGATGTTAAATTCTAAGTGTGAAGGGGGATTTAAACATGACAGTGAAATGATCTGATTTACATTTTTAAAAGATTACTCTCATTGCTCTGTGGACAGTGGAATTTGGTGGGGGAGAGAAATTGGATGCAGAGCAAACAGACACAAGATTCTTTCAATATCCAGCCAAAAGAGGGGGGTGGGTGACCTGTCCTGGGCTGGTGGTGGTGGGGAGGGAAGGAAGTAAACATGTGGGTTATAATTGGAAGTAGAAATTGCAGGACTTTCTTATGAATTAAATGTGTGTGAAGAGTGAGAGGAAGGTATCCAAAAAGAAACTAGATTTCTAGCTTAGGTGCTTGATGTGCCTTATAGAATAGGATACAAAGGAAAACAAATCTAATCAATGTAGCAGATGAGAATCAAATGATCAGTATGGCAATTTATTTTATCTCCTAACTTGTGATGAGGTTGAAGTTGAGTAGTGGATTAGAATGACCTATGCTTGGATCATTTTCTGTTCATCATTATTCAGACATGACTACAAAATAAAAAGCACCTACAAAGTTGAGGATTCTAGTTTTGGATTTCTGTCCTTATAAATCAAAATGGAAACAGTTGAAATTCAATTGTATTGAAGTAGGCAGGCAGATTTTAAAACATTATCTACTACAGAATTTTTCAAAATACATTTTATTAAGTGCGTTCAAACTCTATATTGCCATGAGGCACCTTGAAAAAATTGAGTGAGGGCCGGCCCTGTGGCTCACTCGGGAGAGTGTGGCACTGGTAGCGCCGAGGCCACGTGTTCGGATCCTACATAGGGATGGCCGGTGCACTGGCTGAGTGTGGTGCGGACGACACCAAGCTAAGGGTTGTGAGCCCCCTAAAGGTCATTAAAAAAAAAGAAAAAATTGAGTGAAAGCATCAACGAAAATAAAACATATTAATTTATATGTTAAAGACAAAATTTAAGGATTTGACTTAGTTGACCTCCAGAAGTTAAAATCTTTGTTACAATAAGATGTCTCTAAGCATCACCCTTACAATAATAATTTTGTTTAACTGTGGTGTTTCTTTCTGCTATGAATAAAGCTGGCTACTGAATAAACTGTGAAGTACAAAAACCTGACCTTCAATTTCTCTGATCCATTATTTATTTATTTATTTATTTATTTTACTCCTTGCTTTCTGTATATTTCTGGGGAATCTAATACTTTATTTTTGCCTTTTTGGTGCCCTACCTCTACCCCAACTGTGGCATCCTATTTTATTTATATTTTCCTTCACATATTATCCCACAATTCACTTCTAGGTATATACTCAAAAGGATGAATACTGGTACTCAAAAACACTTATATGTAAATGTTCATAGTAGAATTCTTTACAATAGACAAAAGTTGGAAATAACCCAAATATCCATGAATAGTGAATGGATAAATAAATTGCCATACACATATAAAATGGAAAATATTCAGCCATAAAAATAAACGAAGTACTGATACATGCTGATACATGTTATAACCTCAAATACATTTATCCTAAGTGAAACAAGTCAGACAGAAAAGGTCACATATTGTATGATTCCATTTGTTTCTTCACACTCCTATCAAATCTTAACTGATTCACAGATGACATGATTCTATATACAGAAACATCCCATAGGATCCACAAAAAAAACCCCACTTAATTTAATAATGAATTCAGCAAAATTTGTGGGTATAAGATCAACACACAAAAATAAGATGTGTTTTTATGCACCAATAATAAACAATCTGAAAAGGAAATTAAGAAAATAATTCAATTTACAACAGCATCCAAACAAATAAAATACCTAAAAATAAATTCAACTGAACAGGTGAAAAAATTGTATATGGAAAACTACGAAATATCACTTTAATAAATTAAAGAAGACATAAATAAATGAAAAGACATCCCATGTTCATGGATTAGAAGACTCAGAAGAAAAATGAAAATACTAGAAATACTAGAAATCACTATTAGAAAGTGCTGGAAAAATGGCAATACTACCTAAAGCAATCTGCAGATTCAATGCAATCTCCAACAAAATTCTAACTGCCTTTTTGCAGAAATAGAAAAGCCAATCCTCAAATTTACATGGAATTGCAAGGGTCCTTGTATACTAAAACATTCATGAAAAAGAACAAAGTTGGAGGACTAACATTTCCTGACTTCAAAATTTATTACAAAGCTACATTAAACACAATGGTGTGGCACTGGCATAAGGTTAGACACATAGACCAATTAAATAGGATTGAGAGTACATAAGTAATCACATATATCTATAGTCAATTGGTTTTCAACAAGGATGCCAAGACCATTCAGTGGAGAAAGAATAGTCTCTTAAACAAATGATGCTCAGACAACTTGATATACCCACGAAAAAGAATGAAGCTGGAGCTGTATCTCACACCATATGCAAAAACTAATTCAAAATTTGATCAAAGACCCAAATATTAGAGCTAAAACTCTCAGAAGAAAATGGGATTTAAGGAACTCCATCACTGTGGATTTGGCAATGGATTCATAGATCTGCTACTAAAAGTACAGGCAACAAAAGAAAAAATAGATAAATTGAACTTTGTAAAAATTAAAAATATTTTGCATGTCAAAAGACATTACCATGAAAGAGAAAGACAACTGACAGAATGGAAAAAGTGTTTGCAAATCACATATCTGATAAGGGGACAATGTCCAGAATACATAATAAACTCTTACAACTCAACAACAAAAAGAAAAACAATATAATTTAACTCTTACAATTTAACAACAACCAAAAACCCAAACAACCAACCCAAGAACTTGAATAGTTGTTTCTTCAAAGGTATGCAAATGGAAAATTAGCATGCAAAAAGACGTTAAACCTCATTAGTCACTAGGTTAATGCAAATCAAAACCAGGAGAAAATACTTTATTCCCACCAGGATGGCTATTAAAAATAAAACAAAACAAAAAAACAGAAAAAAACTGGCATTGACAAAGATGTGTAGAAATTGCAACCCTTGGACATTGCTGATGGAAATGTAAAATTGTTCAATTGCTGCAGAAAAGTTTGACAGTTCCCTAAAAAGTTAAACAGAAAATTCCCATATGACCCAGTAATTTCACTTTTAGGTATATACACAAAAGAATAGAATACTCGTACTCAAAAAATACTTGCACACAAATGTCCATAGTAGCATTATTCACACTTGACAAAAGTTGGAGACAAATCAAATGCCCATAATGGATAAACAAATTTTGGTATATACATGAAATGGAAAAAATTCAGCTGTAAAAAGAAATAAAGTTCTGCTCTATGCGATAATGTGGAACACATTTATGCTAAAACACAAAAGGTCACCTACTGTATGATTCCATTTACATGAAATATACAGAGTGGGTAAATCCACAGGGATAAAAAGCAGATTGGTGGTTTTCGGGGGCTGGAGGTAAGGGGAAATGAGGAATAGCTGCTTAGCGGATATGGGATATTATTTTGAGGTGACAAAAATAATAACCAGATAGAGGTGATAATTGTATAACATAGTAAATGTATGAAATGATAGTGAACGATTCCTTTTAAAATGGTTAATTTTGTTTTATGTGAATTTCACTTCAATTAAAAAAAAAACTTATCTGAGCTGTTTCTCATTTCTTTAAATCTAACCAACCTGAAGTTTACATTTAATGGCTTAATATTCTACTCCCTCTCAGATAATATATGTAATGTGATAAAAGTGGGTAATAATGCTTTAACACAACGAATTGGCTAATGGTGGAAATTTCTGGCAGGGCTAATTAGATAAATATTATTGGCTATAGAGGTTGGCGACCTTCTCAATTAATACAAGTGTAAATCTATCTTACAGTACAATTTTAGTATACTGGTAATGATGTTACTTCATGATTTTTGCATTTTTATGACTGTCTAATGTTTTTTAAATTCAAATTATGTGTGTAGCTGAAATGTAGTGCTCAAAGGCAGCTTACTGCACAACCCAGACTTTATTTCTGGAAGCAAGTGGTTTTAAGTGCCAGTAGTTTTTAACCCTGCTTCAGTTATATTATGATGTATATGTATTTTAGAAGGATTTGTCTTTTGTAATGGGAGAGCACCTAGGGCTTCAGAAGCAGGCTCATTGATAAGAAGGCTGTCATCCTACCATTTAAAAAAAATTTCGTTCGTTTTGTGCTTCTATAAATGGACCACTGTAATTTGAAACATCTGTGTCTGACTTAAAGTGATACTATATTATGTAACTGTAAATAATACTCCTCCATTATAACTACTTAGAGTGAGTACTATTGAAATAGATGAAACTTTCCTTTAGAGGAACATTTCCCTTTCTCAGAGTTGAATAAAGATACTTTCCATTTCTCTCCAAGCAGCTGCAAAAGGTACAGTTACAACAGCGTTAGAGTTTGTTGAAACAAAATTTTGTCATAAAACTTCATACTGCACTAGATATGCCATAAAGGTAACATGGGTACTGCAACACATTCTAAAAGGCTGGAATTAAATGCCAAGCAACAAGCAAACCCAAGAATCAAAATTGATAGTTCAGAATGTTTCAACAGCCAAGGAATGTGGATTAGGAAGAAAACTTTCCACAAAAGGAAAAAAAAAAGGAATAGAAAAAAGTTGTTCAAAACCAGTTCCTACTGAAGCTCTGGTCATTCTGTGAAAGTGTTATAGTCCAGTTGCCTAGTCTTTTTCTACAATCAAAATGAAAGGATAGTATTTTAAGCCAATTAACTAAACATGAAAACAAATGTTTAATAAGATGTTCTTTACTTGCTAGAGAAAATAGCAATAACTTAAATAATTTCCCCAGAGGAATTTTACTTTCCATGTTTCCACATATGCCATTCCTTATGTAATATTGTGATATTTACAATTGGATACCTTCAATAAGTTTAAAACTATATTATGAGGTGTTTATATATTTGGAAAATTTCTATTACTAACACTCTCACAAGTAATTTTGAAGGGCATTTCAGGAAATTAATAGTAATTTGATATTTTGTTGTCAGGTTCATGATTAGTCACAAGAACGATTATATTCCATTTGAGAGCAGTAGGAAAATTAATGTTTTAAATGGTAAAAAAACTTTATCTATAACCCCCATATAAAATTGGTCCTATCAAGATTTCACAGGCTCTAAGATGTTGTGAGGAGCCTATAGCAACAGTATCTCTATGTATGCAACCTAATGGCAAATTCCTAAAGTTAATGCTAGAGATAATACCGCTTCATCCTCCAGAGGAAATGTTAAAGAAATTTATCAGGAATTTCAGAAAATGAATTCCCAATAGAAGTCCCTCACAGGAGTTCTTACATATCACTAGAAATACTGACTAGCCTGGACTTCCACCCCATCTGTTGGGCAGTCTTTCTTCGTTCAGTAACTTTTCCCACTCCTTGAAACCTGAAATCACAAAAGGACTCCTTTGAATTCTAGAATAAGGAAGCTTTATACGGATAATCTTTCTTTCTTTGGCTATCCATTATCCTTTGTCCTCTTTAAGTAACAGCACCTTTATTTCCTTTTATAGGATTACTTCTTCCCCATCATGATCAGTCTTTATGAGACGGTCAATCAGTGTGTCCATCTCTTCCTTGGTCAAACTGTGGTTAAAAACCCAAGCTTAATCAATTAGAGTCTCTCTTGAGCAGAATGAAGAAAAATGGTTAGATCTGATTCATTCCAGCAGAAGCAGCATAACATACCTACTATGTGAATCACTAGAATTGTACTGGCTTCTACTTTTCATGTCTATTCATTCAGCTCTTCTCTTGATTCTGAGAGCTACGCAATATCTTTCATGCAGATAGACAGAAAGATACCAATAGATCTATCTATTGCTTAAGCTATCCAAAGTCTTTTTTTTTTTGCTTGCAAGCAAAGGACATAATGGAAAAAATGACATACAATATTTCCCTGAAAAGGTGCTTGCGAGTGGTAAAACAAGATAAGGAATGTAAAATGCCTAGACTGGTGTGTGGCACATGGGTGTCTAATAATAATATTATTATCGATAATAGCTAACATGAATTGAGACTGAAAGTACTGAACACTTGACATGTACTGTATTACTTAGTCCTCACTACAGATCTGTGAATAGATTCTAATATTATCCGCATTTTATAGATGAAGAGATGGAGACAATGAGAGGCTCAAGCTCATGCAGCTGGTAAGTAGTACTGAGATTTGAAACCTGGCAATCTTCAGATGCACACATTTAAACATTGCTTTCTAATTCTGTTTCTCATTTTTCTCACATGGCAGTGAAAAAACCCTAACTGGTAGAATCCTTTAATGACAGTGTAATATAGCCCTAATTTCTACATGAGAAATGCAATATTGAACAGCTGTTTCTAACAAATAGTTTTGCCCAGTATTAAAACATTGCTCTATTAATTAGATCTCTGCTAGGTGTGAAATTTCTTGATGGTCATTTGTTGGCTAGCCTGTCCCATAGCAATAACACTGTTAGCAAAGCATATTCCCAAAGACATTTGTATTTCCTTCTTCTATGTGCAATATGGGAGCCATTTTAGTAACTCAATGTAACTGCATCTTCAATACCACATACACAATACATCTGTGAAGTAAAACAAACAGTATTTGATTATTGGAACTATAATTGTGTTTTTCATATAAATGGAATTATTATGGCTTTTGTAAAAGCAACATCTGCCTCATTCTTGCTTAAGATCCTTCTAGGTTTCTGCCATCACTACAGGCCTCTAAGAAATGATCCAAGTTTTTGCATACTTCCTATATAATGAAACACTTTCAGGTTAGTTGCTGAAGTAAACCAAATGCTACATTACAAAACCAGTAAGCAAGAAATCTTCCAATTTGCACCATTAGCCTTTTCTCCTCTTGTAGACTAGAATCCGGTGCTACCAAAGCAAACCCACTTTTTGAGTGTCAGGTCACCCTATGCTTGCAAAACAAATAGTCCACCAGGAAAAGATATTGCCAGATGAATTATGGAAGAGAAGGGATGCTAACTGAATGTCTTTTTGAGTTGCAATTAGCCATTTTTTTTTCTCTGTTGAACTCAGGAATTTTATGAGCAAGCGATCCTTAAAACACACTTGAAACACACTGCATAAAGCTTGAACTTAAAGTCGTTAATAGAATTACCTCCCAAGTATGACAAATGAGGTTTCAGAATGCCTCCAGGTCTTTCTTCAGACATAATAAGGACATACTTAAATTTTCAAATAGCAGTTCATTATTGCAAATGGACCTGCCATCCTTTCCAGTCACAGTATTCTTTATCCTTTCAATTTTTAATAAAACCTTGTGTATCTCAGGGACGAAACAAGAGACGATGGGTGAGAAAGAATGTACGTGCTGATCACTCAAAAATCTGCACATTATTTTGGATGTGAAACCTTTAAAAGTGTTTTAAAATGTTTAGTTTCAGAATGACACATTTTCTCACCATAGCTTCAAGGGTCCTGTTTAATTGACAAAGCTGCCTTATGTTCTGAGGACCATAATTCTTCTATTTTGGAGATATAGATGATGTAAATATACATATAAAAATATATTTCAATTTATCTCTCAAAGCTTTTATGTGATCTCTATTGAATTAGTCTCCAGTATCATAAAATGTCTGATTAAGTTGAAGAGAACTTTAATGTCTACTTATAAATAATATTTGTTTTTTTCAATGAGTATTTATTGAGCACCTAGTAAGTGCAAGGTTCTGTGCTCAGTTCTGGTGGTACAAAATTGAATTGCAACATAACGTACTCCAGCAGAGCTTACCAGGTAGTCATTATCCTGGCTCAATTGTGTTTTTAAGGCTACTTATATCCTGCCACTGGAAATTAAACTCTAAGTCTTAATATTGTACCTCATCTACATGATGGAGATATCAAACTTTCTCATTCTGTTTTTTGTTTGTTTGATATTGTTTCGGATTTTTTTCATCCATAAACTAATGAGGTATCAAAGTCTAAGTTAGAAAAATAAAAGTAGCAATCAGGAAATCTAGGATCTAGTTGTAGTTCATTTACTAACCCACTGCATAAGCTTGGGCTTGTCTCAGGTACTCAGTTTCTTTATCTTCTGCATCAGCAGATGGACATTTAATCAATGGGTAGACCGAAACAAATATAGTATATATTTATCTATTTAGTTTTGTAACAGCAGTTTCTAGATTATAAGTAATTCTCTATAAGTACCTCTTCAGCCTCATGATGTCTAGTTGTGAACTGGCCAAGTACTAGCCACCCCATGGCTACTTAACATTTGTTGAATGGATCCCATAAAGCCTCTCCCAGGATAGTGATGCTCTAGTACTCTCCACCACATATATCATTTTATTTATCTCAATCTCTGTTTTTTTCCTAAATCCATTACTTTTTCTTTACTCTTTCTTCTGCTCTATTTTTCTTTTGGTTCTTCCTTTATTTTAGACTTGTCAGTGATATGGCTTAATCTTTTGGAGACACTCGGGGCTCAGTAAATGTCTTAAACCTCTGAGGTTTCCAGATTAAATACAAGATGCTGTTAAATTTGAGTTGTCTAAAAAATAAATAATTTGTAGTATAACAGTGTCCCATTCAATATTAGCAAAAGTTTGTCACATACTAAAAAAAAATCTTAATCTCTTAATTAATTAGCCTTCATGTATAATCTGGCAACCCTTAACCCTCATTAGGACATTTTCTCCTTATGTAATTAAGTACTAATACCTACATTTACCCTTCACTCGTCTCTAAGATATTTAAATGTTATTTTGAATTGACTATATATTTTTAAATATAATTTTACATTCATTTTGCCATTGAGATTTTCACATCTAAAACTGAATATCTCCCCTCCCCCATTTCTTACTTTAGGACTTAAACCCAAAGTCTCAACTTAATCCTTATTGACTATCACCCATTATATGCAAAAACTTACCAACTCATTTGAATTCTTCTTTGCAATTTATCTCTAATTCATCCATTCATTTTCACACTTCTCACTACTTTTGTGCCTTATGTAGCATATCATTGAAAGAGTGAAAAGCATACTTAACAAATTTTTAGATGGCCCAACTTATGCATGGGCAATCTACAGCCTGCCCCCTTTCTCTTCCCACCTCCAGTTATGTTTTCCACTCAGAAGATAATATGTAGATTTTTATTAGCACTGCTGTATCAATTACTATCCCTCCATCTACTTTCAATCTTCATATAATGGGGTTTTTGTTTCAGCAACACCTGGTTTCATCAAGTATGGAGATTGTGTTTCCATTTTCTAATAATTTTTGTCTTATTTAGGAGTGATTATCACAGGATAAAGATGTAGACACCTCTTCATTCTGTCATCATAAATCTAGAGATACCCTCATGACATTTTGTACCTCTTTGAAAATGTTTATCCTCTTCTCTTATGCAGCATTCTTTTTTTGCACAGTTGTCTCAGTTACTTTAGTAGACTATAAGTTCTGGGAAAACGGGCTGTCTCATTGCTTACTGGTTCACCTCCTCCCTGCCCCTGCCAAAGAATCCAATGTGATGCTTTAACTAAAGTTGCTCCTTGATTTGCTATGGAGTTACATCCTGATAAATCCATTGTAAATTGGAAATATAGTAAATCGAAATGCATTTAATACACCTAACCTACCAAACATTGTAGCTCAGCCTAGGCTGCCTTAAATGTGCTTGGAACAATTACGTTAGCCTATACTTGAGCAAAATCCATTGGCCGCACAGTGCACTGTAGAATAGCAGTTGTTTGCCTTCACGATCACATGGCTTACTGCGAGCTGAGGCTTGCTACCTCTGCCCAGCATCATGAAAGAATATCACATATTGCTAGACCTGGAAAAGACCGAAATTGAAAATTTGAAGTAGGGTTTCTACTGAATGCATATCACTTTCACATCATCCTAAAATAGAAAAATCCTAAATTAAACCATTGTAAGTCATAGACTGTTTGTACATGAGGCATCAACAAATACTTGTTGAATTAAATTAGGTTATAAGTATTTTAGGAAAAACAATATATAAACTGAATTTATGCATGTTCTGTCTTCACTAACAGATTGGAAGTATTTTATTTATTTATTTTCTTGAAACCCATGGCCATCCTAATGAAAAGGATTTGTTTCACTGGCCAGCATTATCTGTTAGAAGTCATAATGTCTTTGGAAGTCAGACAGTCCTAAATTCAAAAGCAAGGTCTTAACCCACTTTGTAGAGTTATGAGGATTAATCAGATAAATAACATTGCAAAAGCATCTGGTGTGTAGTTGATGCTCAAGAAACTGCTGTTATTGTTGCTTCTATTATTACTGTATTTCCATGTGATAATGCAGTGAAACCCTTAGGGTTTTTTCTTTTTTTGTTGTTTGTTTGTTTTTGTTTTTGTTTGTGCTGTGTGAAGTTAACTGCTCTTAGAGTGGTGAATCTGTTGCTGCTGCTGCTTCTCTGTTGCTGTTTCCTATAACTGCTTAGTATTTTAATTTCTAACAGTGTAGAATAATGGTGAAGAATGCAGACTCTGGAACCAGGCTTTCTGGCTTCTAATAATGCCTCCATCATTAATTGGGTCTTTGACTTTGAACAAAATATTTAACTTCTCTACTCTTCAGATCCCTCATGTGTAAATTGGGGATAGTCATAGTATTTATTTCAGTCTTGTTTTAAGGATGAAATTAGTTATGCAGCACATTTAAAACAGTATCTGGAATGGAGTAAATATTGCATATGGGTTACCTATTATAACAGTTCAGATCTCCCATTGTGTCTAATTTGCTTTTAAAAGCAATAATAGGCAAACTTAATTTAACATTTAATTCTAAGCTTCTCTTGTTACTGCAGGTGGCCCTAGGAATTTCCTGGAGGAAATGTACAGAAACTCTACAGAAGCCATCTTTCTCTTTAATTTATAGATTTTGGATGATAAAACCTGCCAATAGTATGGCTCTAAGAATGTGGGAATATGATTGATGATTTACAAGGCAATTCTGCCAAAATAGGGTAGGCAGAAACATATGGTGTGCCCCAAACCTGTGAAATTATTACGTAAGGTTATATTCTATCCTTTGCATGGACAAAAAATAATAGAGTCATCTTGCTCACCAATCTATTTAATGAACTTTCTTGAGTTTTTGCTTGGAGAGGGAAGAATAGCTATAGATAACTTCTATATCTATATTTTTTTATTTGAGTAATTTAGTTCTATTTATTTTAAAAGCTTAATTAAACACTGAATGTAATATCCTCCTCCCTGCTTCTGCAGGGGTATTAGTTGATTGGGGTGGGAGTAGGAGTATATTATTACATTCATGATTAATTCATCTACAGTTGAGCACACAGAGGGGAAATGGGATAAGCTTAACTCAAGAATGAAGAATCTCCTCTCCCTGCCATTTCAACCAATATCAAGTACAATTTTATAGACATTGAATTTGGAGTCTTTTCTGTCTCTTGGACCTAACCTTCAGTTACAGTGAACATTTACTCTTGTTTATAATTAACTTCTGCCATGATTTATTGTTTGGCTAATGTTCCTGATTAGTTTTGGTTGCTAATTGCATCCCTGCTTTGTTGTACTACATTTCATGAAAATTGTAAATGCATTCCTCTACCTCTGCAAATCCTTCATACCTCTATGTCAGCAAGTACTACAATTTGTTGAGGATGTAGTAGTAGAAAAAGCATTTCCTCCTTCAAATATGACATGTGGTGTATTACCTGCGTGTGCAGTATTGTCAGGGGTGTAGTTTTTGACCTGCAATGCATTACATGCTTGACTGAGTTTGGGGTTGTTTATCACTGATGACATATTTCTCTCCAGGAACATGCCATTTATATTGTCACTGCTTTAAAACAGTAAATGGTGAGATAAACCTGGAATTTTCCAGCAATTTGTGAAGGAAATGAAAGCAACTACTTCAAATTTCATCTCATCCCATCAAAGACAACCTATATAGTGGACTACCAATGTGTGTGAATAAGCACAAACCTAGCATATGACAAGGGTATGTCAAAAGCTTTGAGCATAGAAAGTACCTACCTTACTAATTATGCCTAGTACTCATAAAATGCAAATAATAATGAGAAAATTACTTTTCAAACCAAGAAAAAGGCCTTTTTCAGATAGAGAACTTTTCAACTGTATTTAATAGAAAAGATTTGGAGATCACATCCATATTTTTATTCCTGTAGGAAAACAATACATTTATATCTGAATAATATTGTCAATACCACTTTAAAATATAAATAAGTTTTAGTGTGCTTTATTTGTAGCATTAGTACTCCTATTTCCCCTTTCTTTCTAAGATGTAAATATCTATTTTTTGATGATTTGTCAATTCGGACCCATAGAACTTAATTCAATTTTGAGAAAAAACTTGCTCAAACACTACCACCTTACCATCCCTTTCACTATTCTCAGTGTAACTCAGACTTTAACATACAAGGGCTGTCTGATGGCTTATGATCATTTTTCTGGATGCTGCAGAGTTTAAACCATTGATAATTCCTCAAAGTCATCACATTCTTTGTTGGGTGGGAAGCGCTGATTGCAAAATAATGGTGACAAGAGCATTTTTTTCTTGTTTCACAACAGCCAATTCTGTTTTTTTCCCTGTGATGGAGTACCAGAGATTGATTTATTCATTCTTTATGTAAAGAAACATTTATTCATAATTTACTGTGTTCCAGTGATATCATAGATAATTGAAATCTCTAGCCAATTCAAATCCTTGATATTAATCATCTCTCCTGATAAACTTTTTTTTAGGTGTGGGAACAAGCATCAATTAGTTGAACTGTCTTTTTTGTTGTTTATGTTTCATCTTTTTCTTTATATATAGCATCCCGTTGAAATTGTAAAATCTTAAAAAATGCATACTTTTGTTTAAGTAATATTCTCTATATAGTTATAAAATGGACTTCAAGAAAACTCACAACTGCTTCTGCCTTCAGATAAGACTGTCCCAAAATTTGGTACCACACATTCTTGTTTCAAAAACAAAAGGTCTCCTCAGTGGGCTCGATTTTGTAACCATAGGTTTTAACTGTCATAATTGCAGTCCAAACTGCATTCACAATCTACTATAGTAGTTATATGTGTGAACATATAATATACTTCACACATTGTGTAATTTCATATGGGAGATAAAAGTCATTCTTCTATTACTGAACACTGGAAGTTAATTTTTTTACTAATTAAGTATCTTAAAATATGAAATGTTTTTTCTCAATGATACTGGAAATCCATGTTATGCATATCTTTCCTCTCCATGTAGATTCGATATCCAAGGATTGTTTATATGAAGAATAGATTTATATTTTCACATCAAAGGGATACATGCACTCCCATGTTCATTGTAGTTCTATTTACAAAGCGAAGAGCTGGAACCAACTTAAATGTCCATTGACAGAAGACTGGATAAGGAAAATGTGGTATATATACACAATGGAATACTAATCAGTCATAAAAAAGAACGAAATTCTGCCATTTGCAGCAACATGAATAAGCTTAGAGAAATTATGCTAAGCGAAATAAGCCAGGCACAGAAGGAAAAATATCATATGTTCTCACTCATAAATGGGAGCTAAGAGAGAAAGAAGGAAGGAAAGAAAGAACACAGTGATGCATTGGACTTGCACAGAGGGAGAGAACATACCTAGGGTTGCTGCACGGGGAGGTTGGGGAGAGGTTGGGTGGGAGTATGGGGAAAAACTGCAATCTGTGGTAATGGGAATGGTGATAGTATTGATCTGATCATCACATCTTAGGCACAGGTGGTGATGGTCTGCTTTGTACCTCATGAATATACATATTCAATAAAAAAAAACAAAAAAAGAATGGATATATTTCAAACCCATTTTTCTTTTCAAACTATTTGCTGCAGATTGATTAAATTGTGTTCCCCAAAGTTCATATATTAGAAGCTTAATTCCTATTCTGACAGTGTTGAGAGGGTGGGAAGTCCTATTATGGGAATTTAAACGTGGGGCCTTGAAGAGATGATTAGATTGTAGGACCATGCTTAGTGAATGGATTAAAAATGGCGGTCCGGGTGTAGTTCTGAGGGCTTTAAAAGAAGAGCACATGAGAAGTTAGTCTCTCTCTGCACCACAATTTTCTGCCATGTGAGACCCCTGGGTCACTGTCGCCACCACCAAGACACTCTCCAGATGTGTTCCTTGGACTTTACACTGCCCAGCTTCCAAAATGGTAAGCAATAAATTTCATTTTCTTACAAATTACCCAGTTCTGTGTATTTTGTTATTTGCAACAGAAATGGACTAATGCATTATTCTTTCAGAATTCACTGGTGACCACCCTTGCAAATCCTGTGACCTTTCCTTATATACTATCTGCTTCAAATGTGATGATATGTATTCATTCAACAAATATTTATTGAGCAATGGCTAGATGTCAGGGTTAAATCGAAGAAGAAAACTGATTCTGTCCTCATGGAGCTGTC
This sequence comes from Galeopterus variegatus, assembly GCF_000696425.1. Taxonomy (NCBI): domain Eukaryota; kingdom Metazoa; phylum Chordata; class Mammalia; order Dermoptera; family Cynocephalidae; genus Galeopterus; species Galeopterus variegatus. Next base: position 135,528 of record NW_007727592.1, on the reverse strand, counting down.
ATTCTAGTGTGTGCATTTGGCGATGGTGATGGTAGGGTATTTGATACTTTCGAATACCCCAACTTTGTTATATTCACTCCTGACCTTATTTCTTTCACTCACTGTCATTTTTCAAATATCACCTGTCTAAAAGAGATTTTGTCAACCATTTTTAAAGTAGCCTTTTAACTGAGGTATAATTTACATATTTAAGTAAAGATAGATCTTACACATGTAGTTTGAAGATTTTTTATAATTGGATGATCATCCCTATCATGTTATTGGACATTCTTATCATCCAAGAAAGATTCCTTTTGCTCCTCCTCATTTAACCCCAGTTCCACTCCCAGGAAACCACTGTTGATATTATTATTATTATTATTATTAATTATTCTTTTCTTACCAGAGATAAGTTTTGCCAGTTATTAAAGTTCAGATAAGTGGAATCACACAGTATGTATCTTTTTTGTCCAGCTATTTTCATTCACCCTGATGTTTCTTAGGCCTCCCCATGTTGTTGCACGTAATAATACTTTATTTCTTTTTATTGTTGGATAACATTACATTGTATGAATGTACCACAATTTTTTTTATCTATTCCCTTGTTGATGGATATTTGGGTTGTTTCTTTAGAGCCATTATGAGTAGTAATGTTTGGGCTATTATGAATAAAGCTGCTGTAAACATTTTTATACAATTTTTTTCTACATTTTTTTTCAGTTCTCTTGGGTAAATACCTAGAAGAAGGATTGTTGAGTCATCAGGTGTGAATATGTCTAATTTTAGGAGAAGCTGACAGCTGACTTTCTAAAGTGGTTAAACAATTTACACTCCCAGGTTAAAGGACGATAGTTCCAGTTGTTCTGCATACTTGTTGTCTAAGTCCACCTGGACTACTATAACAAAATACTATAGACTGGGTGGCTTATGAACAACAGAGGTTTATTTTTCACAGTTCTGGAGGCTGGGAAGTTCAAGATCAGGAGGCCAACAGATTCACCTTCTGGTGAGGGCCTCCTTCCGCATAGACAGCCTTCTCACTCTAACGTCAGATGGTGAAAGGAGCACCTCTTCAGCCTCTTTTATAAGGTCACTAATCACATTTATGAAGAATCTTCGCCCATGATGTAACCACCTCCCAAAGGCCCCACCTCCTAATGCTATCACCTTGGGGGTGAGGATTTTGGGGGAGACATAAACATTTAAACCATAGCACTTGTCAACATTTAGTATTGTCATTATTTTTTTTAAGTATCCTGAAATTTCACTGTGAGACTGAGTATCTTTTTCTGTTCTTATTTGTCATTAATATCCAGGTAGGCATGACCAAAACAATGCACAGTCTTGCGTTAGTTATTTCCCACTACTGAGGCAAGACAATACCCAATTCCCAGTGAATCTTGAGGTTTTTCAATCTGGCAGATGGGAGTAGGCACCATTCATGTATTTTTGGCTGTTTCTGTTGTTGTTCTTTCAGTTGGAAGGGTAAATCTGTGTACCTTTTACTATGTATTGTTTACAAGCAGAAGTCTATAGATCATTTAGTTTTAAATATTTTTCTAATGTAAACATATTGAGCTCTAATTATCAATCCTGCTGCATCCTCTGTATTTTGATATGCAGTGTTTTTATTATTTCTCAATTCAAAATGTTTTCTAATTTCTCTTGTAATATCGTCTTTGAAACATGGGTTATTTGAAAGGATGTTGCTTAATTTCAAAATATTTATGTTTTCTACATACCCTTTGTTGTGATTTCTAATTCAACTTTATTTTAGAGAACATAGTCTGCATGATTTGAACCCTTAAAGTTAGGCTTATTCATGGCCAATTATATGGTCTACCTTGGTGAGTGTTCCATGTGCTCTTGAAAAAAATGTATATATTCTTTTATTGGGTTTATTGTTCTATCAATAGAAATTACTTTGAAATAGTTGATAGTGTTGTTCAAGTCTTCTATATCCTTATGATTTTCTGTCTACTTGTTCCATCAGTTCCTTAGAGAGAAATGTGATAATCTTGAAATTTGATTGAGGATTTATCCATTTCTCCCTTACTTCAGTTGTATTTTATTTCATGTATTTTGAAATCCTGATGTTTGTCTAATTAATGATTGACCATTTTATCACTGTAAAATATTCCTCTTTCTCTATTTTAGTATGTATTATCCTGAAAGCTACTTTCTAGAATATCAATATGTCCACTCCAAATTTCTTATAAGTGGGTTTGCTGACCCCTATCTGGTTTCCCATGCCATAGTTTCTCACTCCTCTAATTATGTCTAAATAATATTTTTAGAATAATCTTCATAAAATACCACTTTCATAAAGCCCTTACCATGCTCATGAATCTGCACTGGTTCTCTATTACATATAAGAAATGAATTCCTTATCCTGCCATTCATAAATTTCCACCTTGCAGTTCCAACTTATCATTCAAAAGGGTTTTCCCAATACTTCCCTATAAGAACATTTTGCATCATTCCAAATGGTCTGAACAATCACAAACCTCTGAATGGCTTGGGCATTCTTACCTGAGGCAGATTAAATAAGTGGTTCCAAACTTTATCCACTCTGAATCCATGCTTTTTAATGTGCAATTTTGGAGTTTCTAAAACTACATTCAGAGTGTACTTGCCTACTAGTTGACTTTAAACTCAGTCATATAACTTCTTGGGCCAGGTGATGTTAGATATGACACAAGCAGACTGGACATGAGAGAGACTTGAAATATGCTTGCCAGACTGAGCATTTCCTCTTGTGCTTCTACCATCCCACATGATATTAGTTTTCCTGCTGGTATAAAGATGTAGCTTGTGACCAAGACGAGTAAAGCCAAGCCCAGTCAAGCTCAACTGAGACCAGCCAGCCCACAGCTACTTGAGTCAGAATAATCATCACTGTTTTAAGCCACCAGATTTTGGGGTGCATTCTTACACATCATTTTTATATCAATAGTTAACTGATATAGTACATCCATGCTTTTGTTCACAGTCTTCTTTTTGTCTTTCATCAGTCATTTAGATATCACATAGACACCTACTCATTTTACAAGGCTCAGTCAAAAGCCCCTTCCTTTAGGAACTTTTATATTATCAATCAAGTTCATAAAGAATATCCAGCTGCCTTCCAACAAGCAGGACACAATGCGCCATGCCACCCACCCACCAGTACTAAGACTGCAAAGGCAGAGAAAAAGCTTCCCTCAGGAAACCTACCCACCACCTACCTATCTATAAAACATTTCATCCAGCAACTACAGAATATACATCAGCACATGGAACATTCTCCAGGATAGACAACATGTTAGGTCACAAATCAAGCCTTAACAAATATAGCAAAATCAAAATCATCCCAAGCATCTTTTCAGACCACAATGGATTTAAACTAGAAATTGAAAACAAGCAAAACTCAGGACACTATAAAAACACTTGGAAATTAAACAACAGGCTCCTGAATGAGTCATGGGTCCAAGAAGAAATTAAACAGGGAATCAAAAATTTTCTTGAAACAATGAAAACAAAGATACATCATGTCAAAACCTATGGGACACTGCAAAAGCAATACTAAGAGGGAAATTTATTGCAATTAATATTTACATCAAATAAAGAAGAAGATTTCAAATAAACAACCCAGCCCTACTCCTCAAAGAACTAGAAAAACAAGAAAAATCCAATCCCAAGGTTAGTAGACAGAAATAAATAATTAATATCAGAGCAGAACTAAATGAAACAGAGACCCCAAAAGTAATACAAAACATCAATGAACCAAAAAGTTAGCTTTTAAAGAAGATAAACAAAATAGACAAACCATTAGCTAGGTTAACAAAAATGAGAGATAACCCAAATAACAAAAATCAGAAATGTAAAAGGACACACTACGACTGATAGCACAGAAATAAAAAGAATCACTAGAGACTATTACAAACAACTGTAAGCCAAAAAATTTGAAAACCTAGAGGAAATGGATAAATTCTGAACACATACAGACTTCCAAGACTGAGCCAAGAAGAAATAGAAAACCTGAATGGACAAATAACAAGCAATGTAATTGAAGCAGTAACCAGCAGTCTCCCAACAAAGTAAAACCCAGGACCAGATGCTTTACTGCTGAATTCTACCAGACCTTCAAAGAAAAATTAATACAATTCTCTTCATATAATTCCAAAAAATTAAAACAGAGGCCATGCTCCCAAACTCATTCTATGAGACAGCATCATCTTGATACCAAAGCCTAGCAAAGATACAACAAATAAAGAAAAATACAGGCCAATATCTTTGATGAACACAGATGCAAAAATCCTAAACAAAATGCTAGCAATCAGAATATAGCAACACATCCAATAAAATTATATACCATGATCAAGTGGGATTCATCTCAGGGAGACAAGGATGGTTCAACATATGCAAGTCAATAAATGTGATACATCACATTAACAAAATCAAGAACAAAAACCGTATGATTATCTTAGTAGATGCAAAAAATTGTTCAACAAAATTAAACATCCTTTCATGATAAAAGCTCTCAGCAAAATAGTTACAGAAGGAAGTGATCTCAGCCATCAATAAAAGCCATATATGACAAACCAATTGCCAATATCATCCTGGGTGAGAAAAAGCGGAAAACTTTCCCCTTAAAAATAGGAACAAAACAAAAAGGCCCACTCTTACCTCTCTTATTTAACATAGTACTGGAAGTACTAGCCAGAGCGATCAGGCAAGAGAAAGAAATAAAGGGCATCCAGATTGGAAAAGAAGACATCAAACTGTCCCTATTTGCAGATGACATCATTCTATATATACAAAAACCTAGACTCTTCCAAGAAACTCTTAGAGTGGATTAACAATATCACTAATGTTTCAGGATACAAAATCAACACCTCAAAATCAGTAGCATTCTCATACTCAGTAATGAACTAGCAGAAAAACAAATCAAGATAATAAGCCCATTTATAATAGTAACCAAGAAAATAAAATACTTAGGGATGAATTTAATGAAGGAGATGAAGAATCTCCACAGTGAGAACTACAAATCACTACCAAAAGAAATTAAAGACACAAAAAGGTGGAAATATATTTCATGCTCTTGGATTGGAAGAATTAACATTATATAAATGTCCACACTACCTAAAGCAATCTGCAGGTTCAATGAAATTGCCATCAAAATACTAGTGACATTCTTCAAAGAAATAGAAAAAAAAAAATCCTCACATTCAACTGGAACCACAAAAGACTTGAAATAGCCAAAGCTATCTTGAGCAAAAAATATAAAAATAAATAAAACCAGAGACATTACACTACCTGACTTCAAATTATACTACATAAGTACAGTAACCAAAACAGCGTGATGCTGGCATAAAAACAGACACTTGGACCAGTGGAACGGAATAGAGAACCCAGATATCCACCCACAGCCTTACAGCCAACTGATCTTTGACAAAGGCAACAAGAACATACATTGGGGAAAAGACTGCCTTGTCAATAAATGGTGCTGGGAAAATTGGATATCCATATGCAGCAAAACGAAACTAGACCTGTAGCTCTCACATATACCAAATTAACTCAAAATGGGTCAAAGACTTAAATATAAGACTTGAAAATACAAAACTCCTAATGGAAACATAGGGGGAAAACTTCAGGAAACAGGACTGGGCAAAGACTTTATGAATAAGACCCTAAAAGTACAAACAACAAAAGAAAAGGTAAAATAAATAAATGGGATTATATCAAACTGACAACCTCCTGCATAGGAAAAGAAACAATCAATAGAGCAAAAAGGCAACCTACAGAATGGGAGAAGATATTTGCAAACTATACATTCAACAAGGGATTAATATCGAGAATATACAAGTAACTCAAACAAATACACAGTAAAAATCAAATAACACAATTAAAAATCAGTCAAAGAAGCTGAATATACATTGTTTAAAGGAAGACATACAATTGGCCAAAAGGCACTCAGCATCGCTAATCATCAGGGAAATGCAAATCAAAATCAATTTGAGATATCATCTCATCCCAGTCAGACTTGTTATCAAAAAGGCTGAGAGTAAAAAATGCTGGGGAGGATATAGAGAAAAGAAAACTCTTCTACCTGTTGTTGGGACTCTAAATTGGTAAAACAACTATGGAAAACTGTATGGAAGTTTCTCAAACAACTATAGATAGATCTTCCATATGATCCAGCAATCTCATTTTTGGGTATATACCCAAAGGAATGGAAATCATCATGGAAACTCTCATTGTGTGTCACATAAATCATGGATTCCCTATCTCTCATGGTTAAGTTTATTTCCTCAGTTGGCCAAAACTCCTCATAGTTTAGTGCTATATGAGTGTACTTCAAAAAGTATGTGGAAAAATGGAAAGAAAAATAACATGAATCTTCTCATGAACTTTTTAAAAAAAAAACCCTTCATATAGCACTGAATTTGACAGTAATCAATGTTTTATTATTATAGATTTATAGAATAACATTAAGTCTTTGTCTGGATTAGAATATTACATCTGAAAGACAATTAAAAATTATCTAAGGAAACTCCTTAAGTTTACAGATGATGGAACTGAAGCCTAGAAATAACAAATGATTTACCAATGTCACATAGCTAGTGACAGAACTGAAGCTAGACTTAAGCTTTTTGGGGTGATCCAGTGTTCTTTCCTTTGTATCATGGTTCTTCTTGTTCAAAATGTGTTGAAATTTAACGTAAGCCTTGATTGTAATAGCAAAGAATCCAAACTACAGAGTTAGGACATTTATGTTCTCTGATTATTTCATATATGTTATGCAAACAGACTTTAAAATAATGAATACTAGGATGATGACATATATTTTTTTCTTAACAAATTCTTCATTACACCTAGCACAATTCTGGGTACATAGCTGGAGCACAATATTTTTGTTTGATTAGACATAATTGTAAATGTACATGTCATTACTTCTATATCTCATATTTGAATGATGGTATAATGAATGGTAATCACACTATATTAAACTATGGATAAAACTTCTATTGTTTTATTATTTGGTGCTATACTTTAACTAAGGAGTCAAAATGTTGTGAAGAAAAGATTAGCATACACTATTATATCCTAAAGATTTCTTGGGTTAAAGAGTATTCATGTTTAAGAATGTAAAGTATCATTATGTTATTAGGTTTGTAAGATATTTTTGTGTCTTCACAAATATAGGCATACAACAAAATCGTTTCATCCACCTAAATGATCTTTAAAATTTATTGAAATCTTAGTCATTCTTAAAGTTCAGTTCAAATATTACCTCTTTCCTAATCCTCACCAGTGATGATATCTCCTTGGAGGATGTATACTGCTTGGCTCCAGGACCTTCACACCAAATAGAATATGCTTCTATTGTGGCAGGTTTTATTCATTCTATAGTGCTGTTTATAAATTTACTCCCCACTTATACTGTGAAGACAGGGACTGGACCTTAATTTTGTAACTTTGGTGCGTAAAAATGTAGTGGATGCTTTTTGAATAGATGGCTTAATTTAAACTGAAACGTGTGTGGGTATATGTGTGTGTTTATGTAAATATTCATGTATCTCCATCCAGCATATAAGGCAAATTACAGGAGACTGCCTATAAAGTGTAATTACTCCTCAATACACAATCTAAGCAATACTCCATAATCATAAATCAATAGGTTTCATACAGAAAATAATTAAACTGCTAAGGCAACCCATGTATTTATTGTGCAAATCAATTTTTCACAAACCTATAAACTCAGGAAACAGATCAATGTGTTTAATTAACAAATCAGTTTATTAAAACACGGTCTATTATTTAGCTAAATCAAATTCTTAAAAGAAGCCAGGATGAAAAACAATTAAAAAAAAAATGGGATTAACGGTTGAAATTTTGTTTGTACATAGCACTGGTAACTACTTGGATTGCCCCCCCTCAAAAAAAATTGAAAAGATATGAAGATATTAGTCTTTTTAGAGTGCCAGTATTCTCCCATTCCTCCCTGCTTACTACTTCTTTGTTTTCCAAGACCCAGGGCTATCTCCACTGCCTTGTTAACCAACACCTTATCACCATCTCCACTTCCTATAGTGGTGTTCTGTCAGAATAGCCCTGCCTCATTTTCCATTCCTCTATGCACTTATTTTTTATTTTTATTTTTAACAGTGTTGGTCCAAGAGGATGTATACTGCTTGGCTCCAGGAGCTCACAATTTTATATATATAATTCTCTCAGTGGAAGGCAAGTCACACACATTTATGAGCTTTATATGAAGACCTTGACAAAGAGATACATAATATTGTCTCTTATCCCTTCTGCCAGTAGTGTTGTTACTCAAGATCATTTTAACATGTCATTAGATAAAATTATTTTTTCTCAGTTGTAAAATGGGTTCAATAAGACCTACTCTGAAGAATTTTTGTGAGGATGAGAAGATATTATGTGTGCATAGGTGTGTATATATGTGTATGTACATATTCATATATATACACCTTTGTACAGAATCCAGTGTATTGTACTATTTATACTTTCTCCAACAACTGAATCTTTACCTAGTTAATAGAGAATTATTGCAGCTGCTCTGTAAATACCTAGGTTGCTCTCTTTCTCTTTGATAAACTGTAGAAATCGTCTTTTCAGTTCTGTGAAGGACAGATCAACTGAGTGGCTCTCCTATGTATATTTTCTGGAGCAGCATTTGCTGGTTTGCTCTATGAAACAAATTTTAAAATTTGTTAAAAATGGGGTTCCAGCCTGGGTGAGTGTGCACCAACTGGAGAGGCACCACGCCAGAGAGAACCGAGACCCGTGGTGACCACACGCCCCGAGGCACCAGCATGACAGAGCAGGTAGGCCTCACCACTGCTGGACCCCATCCCCAGCCCAGGTGAGTACATGCCGACCAGAGAGGTGCCCCTGTGGAGAGGCCCAAGATCCACAGTGACCACGTGCCCTGAAGTGCCAGCGCAACGGAGCAGGTAGGCCTCACCACCACCGGACACCATCCCTAGCCTGGGCGAGTGCATGCCGACAAGAGAGGTGTCCCCAGAGAGGCCTGAGACTCACGGCAACAATGTGCCCCAAGGCACCAGTGCAACAAAGCAGGTAGGCCTCACTGACACCAGACCCCACTCCCCTAGCCCAGATGAGTAGGTGCGGACCAGAGAGGCCCAAACTTTCTGCCCACAGGCACTAAGGCAGCCACACCAAATGGCAGTCATGGCAGGATCCTAGCCAGACAATAGTGTTGAACTTGTGGACCATGAAATCCCTTGCCACAATGACTAAACACCAAAGGAAAGATACCAGAAATATGAAAAATCAAGAAAGTACACCACCAAAGGGTAATAACTCTCAAGCTCTAGATCCTATAGAACAAGAAGCCCTTGAAATGTCTGAGAAGGAATTTTGAGTGATAATTCTAAGGAAACTAAATGAGGTACAAGAAAACTCAGCTAGACAACATGATGAAACGAGGAAAAGTATACAGGATCTGAAAGAAGAAATGTACAAGGAAATCAATGCACTGAGAAAGAATGTAGCAGAGCTTGCTGAGCTGAAGAATTCATTCAACTAAATAAAAAACACAACAGAGACTTTAACCAGCAGGATTGCAGAAGCAAAAGAGGGAAATTCTGACCTTGAAGATGGGCTGCTTGAAATAACACAGGCAGACAAAAAAAGAAAAAGAAAAAAGAATTAAAAACATTGAAGAAAATGTAAGAGAGATATCAGACAACCTTAAGTGCTCAAATATCCAAGTCATGGGTATTCCAGAAGGGGAGGAAAAAGGAGATTACATTGAAAACATATTCAACAAAATAGTGGCAGAAAACTTCCCAGGTATAAGAAAAGACACAGATCTTCAGATTCAGGAAGCTAGTAGATCCCCAAACATATTCAACCCAAAAAGGTCTTTTCCAAGACATGTTATAGTCAAGTTGGCAAAAGTCAAAAACAAAGAGAGAAACTTAAAAGCTGCAAGAGAGAAGCGTCAAATCACCTATAACGGAGTCCCAATCAGACTAACATCAGATTTTTCATCACAAACCCTAAAAGCCAGAAAGGAATGGGATAATATATTCAAAATACTAAAAGCCACAGATTGCCAGCCAAGAATACTCTACCCCGCAAGGCTATCCTTCCAAAATGAAGGGCAAATAGTATATTTCTCAGACAAACAAAAAATGCGGGAGTTCACTACCATTTGACCTCCCTTACAAGAAATTCTCAAGGGAGTACTGGGTTTGGTACCTGAAAAATAACTACCACTGCCATAAAAACTCAGGAAAAATAAAAACCCACTAGTAAAATAAAAATGCCAACAGTGAAAAGAAAAAAAAAGTTATCTACAACCCAAGGAACCAACAAATACAGAAAACAAACAGTAAATCAGAAAGAAAGGAACAAAAGACAGTTAAGACATCCAAACAAAAAATCAATGAAATGCTAGTAGTAAATCAACATTTTTCAATACCAATTATCAATGTAAAAGGATTAAATTCCCCAATCAAATGACACATAGTGGCTGACTGGATTAAAAAGGAGGACCTAACTACGTGCTGCCTTCAAGAGATCCACCTCACCTATAAAGACTCAAACAGACTAAGAGTGAAAGGATGGAAAAAGATTTACCATGCAAACAGAAATGGAAAGCACCTGGAGTAGCTATTCTTACATCCAATAAAATAGACTTTAAAATAAAAACCATAAAAAGAGATAATGAGGGCCACTACATAATGATAAAAGGATTGATCCATCAAGAAGACATAACAATCATAAATACATATGCACCCAAAGTTGGAACAGCCAGATTTATAAAGCAAACTCTATTAGACCTAAAGAAGGAAATAGACACTAATACCATAATAGAAGAGGACCTGAACACCCCACTATCAATACTGGACAGATCATCTAGGCAAAGAATCAGCAAAGAGACACAAGACCTAAACAAAATTCTAGACCCATTGGACTTGGCAGATATCTACAGAACATTCCATCCAACAACCTCAGAATATTTATTCTTCTCATCAGCACATGGATCATTCTCCAGGATAGATCACATGTTAGGTCACAAATCAAGTCTCAACAAATTCCAAAAAATTGGAATTATCCCATATATTTTTTAGATCACAATGGATTGAAATTAGAAATCAATAACAAATGAAATTCTGGAAACTATGCAAACACATGGAAATTAAACAGCATTCTACATAATGACATATGGGTCCAAGAATATATCAAACAAGAAATCAAAAAAATTATTGAAAATTGAAAACAATGATATATCATACCAAAACCTGTGGGATACAGCAAAAGCAGTAATAAGGGGGAAATTTATTGCATTAAATGCTTACCTCAGAAGAACGGAAAGTTGTCAAGTAAACAACCTAATATTTCACTTGAAAGAACTAGAAAAACAAGAACAATCAAAACCCAAAGTTAGCAGATGGAAAGAAATCATTATGATCAGAGCAGAACCTAATAAAATTGAAAACCCCAAAATGATACAAAAGATCAATGAATCAAAAAGTATGTTTTTTGAAAAGATAAATAAAATTGACAAGCCATTAGCATGACCAACTAAAAAAAGAAGATAAAAGACCCAAATAACAAAAATTAGAAATAAAAAAGGTGATTTCACAACTGATACCTCAGAAATACAACAAATCATTAGTGACTACTATAAACAAATATATGCCAACAAATTTGAAATATGGAGGAAATGAATAAATTTATGGATACACACAAGCTACCAAAACTCAGTCAAGATGATGTAGAAAATCTGAACAGAACAATAACAATAAAAGGGATTGAAGCTGTTATCAGAAGGCTCCCAACAAAGAAAAGCCCAGGACCAGATGGATTCACAGCAGAATTCTACCAAACATTCAAAGAAGAATTGATACCGATTCTCTACAAACTATTCCAAAAGTTTGAAACAGAGGCAATTCTTCCAAATTCATTCTGTGAAGCAAACATCACTCTGATACCAAAACCAGGTAAAGATACAACTAAAAAAGAAAACTACAGGCCAATATCCTTGATGAATATAGATTCAAAAATCCTTAATAAAATACTAATGAACAGAATACAGCAACAGATATGCAAAATTATACAGCATGATCAAGTGTGATTCATCCCAGGGATGCTAGGTTGGTTCAACATATGCAAATCAATAAATGTGATACACCATACAAAAAAAATCAAGCACAAGGACCATATGATTATCTCTATAGATGCTGAAAAATCATTTGACAAAATTCCACACTCATTCATGAGACTCTCTACAAGTTAGGTAGACACGGAAAGAATCTGAACATAATTAAAGCCATATATGATAAACCCACTGTCAATATCATCCTGAATGAGGAAAAGCTGAAAGCTTATTCTTTAAGAACAGGAACTAGACAAGGATGCCCACTCTCACCACTCCTATTCAACACAGTGTTGGAAGTACTAGCCAGAGCAATCAGAGAAGAGAAGGAAATAAAGGGCATCCAGATTGGAAAAGATGAAGCCAAACTGTCCCTGTTTGCCGATGACATAATTCTATATATCGAACAGCCTACAGACTCTACAAAAAAACTCTTGGAGTTGATAAATGATTTCAGCAAAGTTGCAGGATATAAAATCAACACACAAAAATCAGTAGTATTTCTATTCTCCGATAGTGAACATGCAGAAAGAGAAGTCAAGAAAGCTTACCCATTTACAAAAGCCACCAAAAAAATAAAATAGTTAGGAATAGAAATAACCAAGGATGTGAAAAATCTCTATAATGAGAACTACAAACCATTGTTGAGAGAAATTACAGACCAATTTCGTGCGTAATAACTTCGTATAGCATACATTATAACAAGAAGATGGAAAGATATCCCATGCTCTTGGATTGGAAGAATCAACATTGTGAAAATGCATACTACCCAAATTGATATATGTATTCAATGCAACCCCCATCAAAATTCCAATGACATTTTTCTCAGAAATGGAAAAAACTATCCAGACATTGATATGGAATAACAAAAGACCATGCATAGCCAAAGCAATTCTGAGCAAAAAGTATAAAGCTGGAGACATAACACTACCTGACTTTAAACTATACCACAAAGCTCTAATAACCAAAACAGCATGGTACTGGCATAAAAACAGACACACTGATCAATGNGAAAACAAACAGTAAATCAGAAAGAAAGGAACAAAAGACAGTTAAGACATCCAAACAAAAAATCAATGAAATGCTAGTAGTAAATCAACATTTTTCAATACCAATTATCAATGTAAAAGGATTAAATTCCCCAATCAAATGACACATAGTGGCTGACTGGATTAAAAAGGAGGACCTAACTACGTGCTGCCTTCAAGAGATCCACCTCACCTATAAAGACTCAAACAGACTAAGAGTGAAAGGATGGAAAAAGATTTACCATGCAAACAGAAATGGAAAGCACCTGGAGTAGCTATTCTTACATCCAATAAAATAGACTTTAAAATAAAAACCATAAAAAGAGATAATGAGGGCCACTACATAATGATAAAAGGATTGATCCATCAAGAAGACATAACAATCATAAATACATATGCACCCAAAGTTGGAACAGCCAGATTTATAAAGCAAACTCTATTAGACCTAAAGAAGGAAATAGACACTAATACCATAATAGAAGAGGACCTGAACACCCCACTATCAATACTGGACAGATCATCTAGGCAAAGAATCAGCAAAGAGACACAAGACCTAAACAAAATTCTAGACCCATTGGACTTGGCAGATATCTACAGAACATTCCATCCAACAACCTCAGAATATTTATTCTTCTCATCAGCACATGGATCATTCTCCAGGATAGATCACATGTTAGGTCACAAATCAAGTCTCAACAAATTCCAAAAAATTGGAATTATCCCATATATTTTTTAGATCACAATGGATTGAAATTAGAAATCAATAACAAATGAAATTCTGGAAACTATGCAAACACATGGAAATTAAACAGCATTCTACATAATGACATATGGGTCCAAGAATATATCAAACAAGAAATCAAAAAAATTATTGAAAATTGAAAACAATGATATATCATACCAAAACCTGTGGGATACAGCAAAAGCAGTAATAAGGGGGAAATTTATTGCATTAAATGCTTACCTCAGAAGAACGGAAAGTTGTCAAGTAAACAACCTAATATTTCACTTGAAAGAACTAGAAAAACAAGAACAATCAAAACCCAAAGTTAGCAGATGGAAAGAAATCATTATGATCAGAGCAGAACCTAATAAAATTGAAAACCCCAAAATGATACAAAAGATCAATGAATCAAAAAGTATGTTTTTTGAAAAGATAAATAAAATTGACAAGCCATTAGCATGACCAACTAAAAAAAGAAGATAAAAGACCCAAATAACAAAAATTAGAAATAAAAAAGGTGATTTCACAACTGATACCTCAGAAATACAACAAATCATTAGTGACTACTATAAACAAATATATGCCAACAAATTTGAAATATGGAGGAAATGAATAAATTTATGGATACACACAAGCTACCAAAACTCAGTCAAGATGATGTAGAAAATCTGAACAGAACAATAACAATAAAAGGGATTGAAGCTGTTATCAGAAGGCTCCCAACAAAGAAAAGCCCAGGACCAGATGGATTCACAGCAGAATTCTACCAAACATTCAAAGAAGAATTGATACCGATTCTCTACAAACTATTCCAAAAGTTTGAAACAGAGGCAATTCTTCCAAATTCATTCTGTGAAGCAAACATCACTCTGATACCAAAACCAGGTAAAGATACAACTAAAAAAGAAAACTACAGGCCAATATCCTTGATGAATATAGATTCAAAAATCCTTAATAAAATACTAATGAACAGAATACAGCAACAGATATGCAAAATTATACAGCATGATCAAGTGTGATTCATCCCAGGGATGCTAGGTTGGTTCAACATATGCAAATCAATAAATGTGATACACCATACAAAAAAAATCAAGCACAAGGACCATATGATTATCTCTATAGATGCTGAAAAATCATTTGACAAAATTCCACACTCATTCATGAGACTCTCTACAAGTTAGGTAGACACGGAAAGAATCTGAACATAATTAAAGCCATATATGATAAACCCACTGTCAATATCATCCTGAATGAGGAAAAGCTGAAAGCTTATTCTTTAAGAACAGGAACTAGACAAGGATGCCCACTCTCACCACTCCTATTCAACACAGTGTTGGAAGTACTAGCCAGAGCAATCAGAGAAGAGAAGGAAATAAAGGGCATCCAGATTGGAAAAGATGAAGCCAAACTGTCCCTGTTTGCCGATGACATAATTCTATATATCGAACAGCCTACAGACTCTACAAAAAAACTCTTGGAGTTGATAAATGATTTCAGCAAAGTTGCAGGATATAAAATCAACACACAAAAATCAGTAGTATTTCTATTCTCCGATAGTGAACATGCAGAAAGAGAAGTCAAGAAAGCTTACCCATTTACAAAAGCCACCAAAAAAATAAAATAGTTAGGAATAGAAATAACCAAGGATGTGAAAAATCTCTATAATGAGAACTACAAACCATTGTTGAGAGAAATTACAGACCACACAAGAAGATGGAAAGATATCCCATGCTCTTGGATTGGAAGAATCAACATTGTGAAAATGCATACTACCCAAATTGATATATGTATTCAATGCAACCCCCATCAAAATTCCAATGACATTTTTCTCAGAAATGGAAAAAACTATCCAGACATTGATATGGAATAACAAAAGACCATGCATAGCCAAAGCAATTCTGAGCAAAAAGTATAAAGCTGGAGACATAACACTACCTGACTTTAAACTATACCACAAAGCTCTAATAACCAAAACAGCATGGTACTGGCATAAAAACAGACACACTGATCAATGGAATAGAATGGAGAATCCAGAAATCAACCCACACATCTACAGCCATCTGATCTTTGACAAAGGCACGAAGCCTATACACTGGGGAAGAGACTGCCTCTTCAGCAAATGGTGCTGGGATAACTGGATATCCATATGGAGGAGAATGAAACTAGACCCATACCTCTCACCATATACCAAAATCAACTCAAAATGGATTAAAGAATTAAATATACTTCCTGAAACAATAAAACTTCTTAAGGAAAACATAGGAGAAACACTCTAGAAAGTGGAACTGTCAGACTTCATGAATATGACCCCCAAAGCACAGGCAGCCAAAAGAAAAATAAATGGGATTATATCAAACTAAAAAGCTTCTGAACAACAGAAGAAACAATTAACAGAGTTAAAAGACAACCAGCAGAGTGGGAGAAAATATTTGCACAATATACATGTGACAAAATACTAATATCCAGAATATACAAGGAACTGAAACCACTTTACAACAGAAAAACTAGTAACCCAATTAAAGTTGGGCAAAGGAGTTAAATAGGCATTTCTCAAAGGAATATATATGAATCACTGAGAGACACATGAAAAAATGCTGAACATCACTCAGCATTTGGGAAATGTAAATCAAGACCTCTTTGAGATACCATCTCACCCCAGTTAGGACGGCTAATATCCAAAAGACTGTGAATCATAAATGCTGGCAAGGTTGTGGAGAAAAAGGAACTCTCATACATTTTTGGTGGGACTACCAAATGGTGCAGCCTCTATGGAAAATGGTGTGGAGGTTCCTCAAACAATTGCAGATAGATCTACCATATGACCCAGCTATCCCACTGCTGGGAATATACCCAGAGGACTGGAAGTCATCAAGTCAAAGGTATACCTGTTCCCCAAGGTTCATCGCAGCACTCTTTACAATAGCTAAGAGTTGGAACCAGCCCAAATGTCCATCATCAGATGAGTGGATCCAGAAAATGTAGTATATCTACACAATGGAATACTGCTGTGCTATAAAAAAGAATGAAAACCTGCCATTTGCAACAACATGAATGGACCTAGAGAAAATTATGTTAGGTAGAACAAGTCAGGCACAGAAAAAGAAATATCACACATTCTCACTTATTTGTGGGTGCTAAAAATAAATAAATAAATTCACAAAAATAAACTTGGGGGGGAGGGAAGAAGACACAACAATCACAATTTCTTGAAGTTGTTACAACAAGCAAACAGATATTAGGTTGTTGGGAGGGAGGGGGGACAGGAGGGGCGAGGGAGGTTTCGGTAATGGGCCACAATAATCAACCACACTGTATATTGATAAAATAAAATAAAATTTAAAAAAATGGGGTTCCATGTTTCATGAAATTTTAAATGCACAACATACTATACCCCTCGATTAAAGAATCAGAATGCATATTATTATATTTTCCAAATGTCTTCATCATGGAATTTTTTTTTCAGTAAAATATTCTAGGTTTATTAGTTAGCATAGAATCTAAATTACTAAAGTAGAGAAAAAATGTTAGGTGGAAATTTATGTTCCTTGTAAGAGTTCCAAGGTAGGCAGTCTGGATATGGTAGGACAGTTTTGTTTCTGGAATTAGTACAGAGAACAAGTATCATTCTATCTTGTTGTCTTGTCCTCCTTAATGTATTGATTCCCACTTGTGGTTTAATATGATTACTCCAACTCTTTCCATCATGACTGCACTCCAGCCTGCAGAAAACGTAAATTATCAGAGAAGCAAATCCCTTTACTTTTAAATGCATGACTCAGAAGGAACACACATTTGCAACATGAAAACACCAAGCTACAAAGGAATCTAGAAAATGTGTTCTTTAGCTGAATGGTCATGTGTTAACATAAAACTTAAAAGTTCTCTTGAAGGAAGAAAAAGACAATGGAAATTGGTGAGCAACCATGATTCTCTGCTATAAGAATAGACTAACTTTTCTCTATAACACTGTTACTGAAAAAAATATGTTAAAGAAAATGAGAATACAGCCTTTCTTGGGCATTTATTTAAGTCTAAGAGATCCATGCAACCACTCTATAAATACAACCAAGGGAAGTCACATGGTGTTTGCACCAATTATCTTAAAATGATTATATTTGTTTCTGAACTGTCCCTCTTTTGATCCAGTTCCATTCTGGTTGTTTACTGTTGGACTAATCTCTCATTTTCATTGATTCTGTTGCTGCCTTTTGTGCTAGGTATTTGCACCTGTTCATTTCTACTTCTCACTGTTTTCTATAACAATGGCTTTAGTGGGTTGACATTAGTAGATCTGCCTGCTTTCTGCTTGCTCAGGACTTAAACCCTTCTCCAACTTGCTCTTTCAGACTTAACCTCTAGCCTCTGGCCAAACTGCCTTATATCATACAAAAAAAGTATTCAGACAGATAACATATGCACACTGTAGTGGATTGAATTATGTCCCCCCCATAACTCCCTGAAGCTTGAATTTTGTTCCCCAAGCTTTATGTATTAGAAACTTAGCCCCCACTGAGTGTTAAGAGGGTGGGAAATCCTATTATGGTAATTGAAAGGTGGAGCCTTGAAGAGATGATTGGATTGTAGGACCATGCAGTAGTGAATGGATGAAAAATGGTGGTCAGGGTGTGGCTCTGAGGGCATTTTATTTATTTATTTATTTATTTATTTATTTATTTATTTATTTATTTATTTAAAGATGACCGGTAAGGGGATCTTAACCCTTGACTTGGTGTTGTCAGCACCACGCTCACCCAGTGAGCAAACCGGCCATCCCTATATGGGATCCGAACCTGTGACCTTGGTGTTATCAGCATCACACTCTCCCAAGTGAGCCACAGGCCGGCCCTTCTGAGGGCTTTAAAAGAAGAGGAGAGTCTGTCTGTCTCTCTCTGCTCTCTCTGCTTCCACCATCTTGCAATGTGAGACCCCTGGGTCACTGTTGCCACCACCAAATGGACATTGGACTTCCTAGCCTCAGAAAGTGTAAGCAATAAATTTCATTTTCTTATAAATCACCCAGTTCCAGGAATTTTTGTTATAAGCAACAAAAATGGACTAATACACACATTGATGTTTATTTGTGATAGCTCACATTAAAGCATATTAAAGAATCTCAAGAGTGGAAGGAACCTTCAATACTTTTTAGTTCAACATGTACCTGGTGTTTTAGTCACATGTTATTATCATCAAATTATATTAACTAATTCTTTTATCAGCTTTATTGTGTAATTGACAAACAAAAATTATATATATTTAAGTTGTATCAATTGATGGTTTGATATACATATATGCTGTGAAATGATCATCACAATTAAGCTAATTAACATATCCATCACTTCACAAGGTTACATGAGAAATGTTTATTCAGGTTCTTTGCCCATTTTTTAATTGGATTATTTATTTATTAGTATTGATTTCTATGAGTTCATTATATAGTTTGGATATTCCCTTATCAAATATATAATTTGCAAATATTTCTCCCATTCTGTAGGTTGCCTTTTTATTTCATTGATTGCCTTCTTTGCCAGTTTCTTAGTTTGAGGCAATCCCACTTGTCTATTTTTACTTTTGTTGCCTGTGGTTTCAGTGTTATATCCAAAAATAAATCATTGTCCAGACCAACTGTCAAGAAGATTTTTTCCTGTTTTTTTTCTAGAAGTTTTATGGTTTCATGTGTTATGTTTTAGTCTTTAATCCATTTAGAGTTGATTTTTTAATATGGTGTGAGAAGAGGGCACAATTTTATTCTTCAGTATGTGGATATCCAGTTTTCCCAGCACTATTTGTTAAACAGACTACCTTTTCTCCATTGTATGTTCTTAGCACCTTGTTGAAGATCAGTTGACCATAATTGTGTGGACTTATTCTGGGCTTTCTATTCTCTTCCAGTGGTCTATTTGTCTGTTTTTATGCCAGTACCATAATGTTTTGGTTATTGTAGCATTGTAATATATTTTGATATCAAGAAGTGTGATACCTCCCAGTTTATTTTTCTTGCTCAAGATTGCTTTGGCCATTCAGAGTCTTTTGTGGTTTAATATGAATTTTAGAAGTGTTTTTTTCTAATTCTGTAAAAATGCCATTTGGATTTTGATAGGGTATATTTACTAATTCTTGAGGCAGTCGACTCACATCAAAAGCTGCCACTCTATAAACATCCAGTAGTGGATCCCAGTAGTTCAAAACCATACTCCAAAACTAGCCTGCAGCCATGCAGAACTAGTAAGACCCTTGTATATATAACGTTCTTTCCTAACTTGAAAGGCAGTTATTATGTTTTTTGTTTGCTTATTGTGTTTGTTTGTAAAGTCTATTAGAACTTAGAAGAGTGGCAGTCCTAGAGCCTGCACTGGAGGCATACAGTCCTGAATACCAGGCTGAAACAGGAAAAAAACCAAAACGGGGGAAATGAAGCATGTGTAAATCTCAGTCAAAGAAAATAGCTAGAGGTCAGAGGGAAAGAGGAATTGACTAAAGGTCAAGTTACATAAGATTAAGATGAGGCTATATATATGAACATGAGGAAAAAGGTCAAAGGTAGAGTTTTGTGCTCTATCTTTTGAAAATATTAGAAATTGGTAATAAAACAAATCAAACTGTTATCAATTCTATATTTATGCATTTAATTTTATTATTTGTTTGGTGTATCATTTGGTTTGAGCAAGCACAAATCTTTAACTTTATTGCACTTTGTGTTGCTAGAATAAAGTGCGTGGAAGACAGCATGAAACAGATTAGGCTGAAAGAAGTGTGGAGAGAATCCTCTATGTATCTCATAGAGGGAAAGGATGAATTTTTCTATGCCTTGTTCTTTCTCCCACCTCATTTCCTATAACTAACATAGGGGCAGTGTTCCCCTCTTGGGACAAAGTAATAGTCCCTATAGTAAAGCTACAGTATGCTTTTCTAGTGTGTCTTTGAGACAAATGGATTGCTGACTCTCAGATTTAGGTTCTTATTGTAAAGTTCGGTTTTACCCCAGGATAGGAACTGAGTTTGTAGAGAGAAGACTCCTATCCACGTACAGAGTATTAGTTCTCTGTTAGGAAGTCTGTGGAAAATCAGGTTCATCGTATTTTATCTCCAAACTGTTCACATTCATAAAACTTATTCTCACTTTTCAATTTTTAATAAGCATATATTTAACATAGTACTTAATGTCCTTAAAATAGGCTTAAACAAATGTCATACAGTTTTTATTTCAGTGCTTCATTAAGGGTATTTATTTATACTTTTTCAGAAAACATAATTTTATTTGCCAATAACTCATATTTATTCACATTGCTAATTATACAAGGAATTTAATATCCTTCTTCCAAATTCATAAGTTGTATAATTTCATGGTTCTCAAATATTTCTGCATGAATAATATAATCCATTTTTCTATTCTCATTTTATTAGAACTACATCTCAACTATTCCTAATGATTTGATTTCTTGATATTCAGTTTCACCGAACACTCTGTGTTAGTAAAATTTTAGTTAACTATTTTTTGCAGACTTTCCAAAGAAGTACAATCTTACATAATGGAAAATTACTTCAATGTGAAGTTATATTGCCATAAAGAAGAGATGTATGAAGTTGGAAACTCCTAACAGCAAGCAATGTCTTTTTCTCTTTAAATTCTTCCTCAATCCCAATTTCTTGGAAGTGTGAAATGAGTAGAAAGAACCATGGCAGAAATCACTGGTTTCTATAAATTCTGATATGAATTTCCTCATTCTAAGAAAGAAATCTGTGTGAGGAAATAGTGATGATTCTTGAGAAAAAGGCTCTAGAAAGTACTAGACAGAAAACAGAAATCAACAAAGAGCATGGATGGAGAAATATATTACTTCTGGTGTTTAGAATCATTTAAATCCTAGTTTGTGCTTATTTTTCGTATCTTTACACCAGATTGAGCCAATGGAGTTATTTATAATGACAAATTTTCTGGTATAATAGGGATGCAATGTTAATCGTGCAACACACATACTAATATAATTACATTTCATTTACTTCAATAAGACATAAAAAATGTAGGGAGAAACTTTTCAATTTTCCATCCATGATACCAGCTATCTTAAATTTGGTGTAATTACAATCTGTTTTTTTTTCTCAAAAAGATTTGGGCCAAATTCAGTACATCTATAATCAAAGTACAACTATTTCATGGCTCTTTTTGCTTTCATTTTATTGTTTAGTTTATATTGCTAAAAAATTTGGGGGAAAACTGTAAGCAAACTATTTCTGTAGCATTTTTCCTTTAGAAGTTGGAAATGATCACGTGTAATATGATGAATTAAGAGTCAAATCTAATAAAATTCAGTATCGTTTATATATATATACGATACTGAATTATATATATATATATATATATATATATATATATATATATGTAAACAAGGCTCCTGATGAGGACATAATATATGTGTCTATTCAAGGTATCTATGGAATACTAGAATAGGTCACCAAAGGCCTTATATTCCTATAAGACCTTATATTATATTAAGGAATAAGAAAGAATAGATACTTCAAAAGACCTTCTTCTATAAAACTGCAGGATTTTCTATGAAATATACATTTTAATGCATTTTTAGAGTAGCAGAAGAAAAAAGCAATCTCCAAGCACCACCACCACTCCCCAACAAAAATAACAAAGGAATCAGCTTGAAATGAAACCCAGAGCAGGGAGTTCTGAGCAGCCATTGAAAAACAGAGTTGCTCTAAAAGCAACTGCCAAAATCAGCACTACAGTCTAGAGATTAAGACATGTGAAAGTCTCAAAGGAGGAAGATGAACCTGAGACTACTACATTTTGTCAAGGATATTGAAAGGAGTTTAAAGTAGTCACAGGTCATTAGTGTCTCCTGACTCAGGCAGAGGCAACAACATATCAAGCAACCCCTTATAGGCTTTTATATTACCACAGATAAAGATCAAAGATACGAATTTACTATTAAAGATTGCTAAAAAATGATGGAAATAGACTTAAGTGAGAGTCTGCAGGAAATAAAAACAACAGCAAGGGATTTACATACCTAAGACTGAAATTGGAATTATCAGACACAGAATATAAATTATTTATAAATGTTAAACAAATAAAATGTGGACTCCAAAAAATGAGCAAGGGACAGAAGACTATCAACATAATGTGATATTTCAAAACAGCTAAATAAAAATTTTAGAAATACGCATATATACACACAAGCACCTATATGTATTTGTTGAAATTACAAACTCTATGGGCTCTTCCACTTCTGTTACTATGTAGAAAGTTGCGAGAGTATTGGTCTCCAAACAGTGAAAAAAATTCAGATATACTCCAAGATAAGTTTTACTTATTTGAACCCATCAGATTGCTGAGGACACAAAGAAATATAAATAGATTTTGGGAAGTGGAGAAGCCTATATTTATACATGGAGAGGTATACCATGTTCACTGATTGGAAGATGCAATACTTTTATGATATCAATTCTTTTCATGTGGAACTATGTATGTGATGCAATTCCAATCAAAGTCCCAGACGTCCTTTTTAAAAATCATCAAGTGATTCTAAAAGCTGTGCCAAAGGAACAAGAAGAATCAAAGCAATTTTAAAAAACAAGAACAAAGAATATTTAGAATAACCAATTCCAAGAATTACTATAAAGCTACTGTAATCAATACAGTGTGTTTAAGTATAGACATATCTGTCGATGGAAAAAATTCAGAAATCCTAAAATAAATTCATTTTTTAAATTAATACACTTTATTTTAGAGCAGTTTTAAATTTATAGAAAAACTGAATAATAAAGTCAAGCATTTCCATATACCTTCTCATCTCACCCCCCACAGTTTTCCCTATTATTTACATTCTGCACTAGTGAAACATACTATAATCGAAGAGGCAATATTAAAACAATATTATTAACTAAAGTCTCTACATTAAAGTTCACTCTGTGTTTACATTTTATGGATTTTGACAAATGTATCATGAGATCTTGTTTTAAAATGTACGCTTTATTATTATTCAGGAGACAAATAGCTGCCACTGAAAAGATAGTTTTCAACTCACAGTTTCCAAGAGGGGAGGACATGCCACACAGGGAAGTACTAGCATCAGTAAGTAGGCAGAGAGAATGGAGGAAAATGTGGGCAAACAGGTGAGGCAGGGTAAGCAGGCAGTTTATTTAAACTTCAGCAGACTTTGAGACATAGCAGCTGTCCCTACTTGTCTGGGCTCTGAGGTGATTAGGGCTGGTAGATAGTGGCCCAGACTGTGAGAGTTTTGTGAGAGCCTGATAAAGGTAGTTTTGGAGTATGGGCTCCAGATTGATTGATTTGCATATGGAAGGTGTGCTCACAGGGAGTTATGTATTATCTCTAGGAATTGGCTAGTCCTGGGATGGGCAATCTATCTTTAGTGTCAGCAAGGTCCCAGACATCAAAGCATCAGAAACAGATGGTTAATATACATGTATTTACCATTACAGTATCATACAGAATTGTTTCAATGCCCTAGAAATACCCTCTGCTCAACCTATTTATTCCTTTCTCTCTCCTTCTCCTCAGACCCTGACACTTATTATTTTTTTATCTCCCTAATTTTGCCTTTTCAAGAATGTCATATAGTTGGAAACATAGAGCATGCTGCTTTTTTCAGATTGGCTTCTTTTGCTTAGCATTTATATAAGATCAATTGATATTTCACAAAGAAATGAATGTGATTCAATGAGGAAATGATGGGTTTTTTCAATAAATCGTGCTGGCATAACTGATTAACCATGTTTTTAAAAATGTAATCAACCCTTACCTCACACCATACAGAAAAAAGTCAACTTGGAATGATTCATAGACTTAAATATTAACATTATAAATTTTCTAGGAGAAAACAAAAAAAAATTATGACTGTGTAAGTAAAGATTTTATAGATTGGATACAAAACACAAAGAATAAATTTTTTTAAAAAAGAACTCTACAAAAATTAGAAACATCTCAGCTTAGAAAGACACCACTTGAAAAGGGAAGCCACAGATTGGGAGAAAATCTTTGCAATATGTATGTCTGATAGGAAGAATTCTAAGGTGCCTCCCCCCAGATTCCTGCCCCCTGTTGTACACACCTTGTATTAACCCTCCTTTTAAGTATTGGAAAGACAAGTGAACATGATAGGGTATCATTCTTATGATTAGCTGACTAATCAGTTTATTTTGAGTTTAACAAAAGGGAGGCTATTCTGGGTGTGTCTGGTTTAATAAAGTAGATCCCTAAAAGAAACAAGAAGCAGCAACAGATGTGCTCCTGCTGGCTTGGAAGAAAAGAAAACATGTCTAAAACTGTTTATGGATGCCTTATGGCAAGGAACTATGGGTGGTCTCTAGGCACAGATAATGATCCTTGGAAAACAGCAAGAAGAAAGGGACCTCAGTCATATAGCCACAAATAAATGGATTCTTCCAATGACCAATAGGCTTGGAAGAGAACACTGAGCCTCCTAAAAAATTGCAGTCCCACCTACTATTTTGATTATAGCATAAACAGTGGACAGCTTCCTGGTTCATTGCAAGGTAATAAATTTGTGTTGTAAGATAATAAATTTGTATGGATTTAAGTTGCTAAATTTGTGATAACTTGTTATGAAGCAATAACAAAACAAATGCAATATATTTGACAAAGGACTTGTATCCATAAATTATACACAATTTCTACAACTTAATTATAAAAACAAACACAATATTTGCATAAAATATTAATGTGAACATATTTTATCCTGCTTCGCATCCATATATCTTCTTTGGCTAAGCATCTGTTCAAATATTTTATGGAAATACGAAATTACCAGAAATATAGTGGTTTAAAGCAACAAAATATCGTCATCTTGTAGTTCCGTAGGTTAGAAATTGACATAGGTCCACCTGGGCTAACATTAAGATTTATGCAGGGGTGCATTCCTTTCTGGAGTCTCTAAGAAAGAATCTTTTTTTTTTTTTTTTCCTTTTCCAGCTTCTAAAGAACTCCCACGTTACTTGGCTCATGGCCCCCTTCTTTCATCCTCAAAGCCAGCAGTGTTGCATCTCTCAGCCATTCTTTCATAGCCACATCTCCCTTGACCCTTGCTTCAGCTGGAAAAGATTCTGCATTTTTAAGAATGCATGTGATTAGGTTGGACCTATGCAGCTAATCCAGGATAAATTCATCTTAACATCCTTATACTTACATCTCTACAGTCCCTTTTTACCATGTAAGGTAACATATTTATAGGTTCTGGGGATGAGGATGTGGACATCTTTGGATGACTATTATTCTTCCTACCATAATGCTCAACATTATTACTTACCAGGGAAATGTAAATTAAAACTAAAATGAGATGACACTATGTACCTACTAGAAGAGCTAAAATTAAAAATGCTAGACAATACCATGTGTTGTCAAGGATATATAACAATTGGGCTTCTTCTCATAGTAATGCTGGTTGAAACAGAAAATAGTACAACTATCTAGGAGAATGGTTTACTGACTTCTTAGTTTAAACATATACTTACCCATGACACAACAGTTCCATTCTCAGGCATTTACCCAATGTATATAAACATAAATCCACAAAGACTTGTTCACAAATGTTAATAGTAGTTTGTTGGGAAAATATAGGAAAATGGTCAGGGGCCCTCAGTTGTTCAGAATCTTACCGAGCATTTGATGTAAATATGCATGTGTGCCCAGGTGTTCCTTGGTTATTGTCTGATATAATTGCACATGTACACCCAGGTGTCGTGGGTTATGACTTAAGTGTAAAGGACAAGTGGCTCCGATCCACGGTGCTCCCCACCCACAGGATGCCCCCGGGGAGGCCGTGGGGAGGCCACTACTACTGATGGAGGCTGTTGCTACAAGCTGTTGCTGCTGCTGCTGCTGAGGACTGAGCTCATGTCATCTGCCAGTGGCTCTCAGGATCTTTCCCAATTACCTAGAGCTTGTGGACCTGCATGTGAGGGGTCTGGTGACCCAGTCTGTACAATGGGTTTGAAAGGTCTGGGCCCTAGCCCTGACAATACAAATGGAAACTTAGTATAACTAAAATAATGAGACATTTTGGCTTTAGTTATGATTTGCCTTACTCGACAACTGGCATAGTCATGTAGCTTTACATAGTTTTATTCATAACAGGTAAAAGCTAGAAACTAACTAATTGTGGGATATCCACACATTAACACTACTGAGTTTGGATGTGTTGTCCTCACAAAGCTCATGGCAAAATCTGATCCTCAACTTGGCAATGTTGGGGGCGGTTTTGATCATAGGGATGGATCCCTCATAAATAGATTAAAGTACGTGGGGAAGGTGTGGCTAGTGAGTTCTCACTTTATTAGTTCCTGCAAGAACTGGTTATTTGAAGGACCCACATACCTACCCTCTCTCTCTCTCTTTCTTGCTTCCTCTCACCATGTGATCTTGTACCCACCAAGCTGCCTGCCGTTTTCCACCATGAGTGGAAGCAGCCTGAGACCCATGCTAGATGCAGCTGTCCCAAAATCGTAAGCCAAATAAAACTTGTTCTTTATAAATTACCCAGGTTCAGGTATTCTGTTATAAGCAATAGAAACAGACAAATACAATTACACAGTAATAAAAATGAACAAACTTCTGATACACATAACAACATGTATGACTCTCAGGATCATTATGCACCAAGCATGAAAAGAGAATATGCTGTAAGATTTTATTTATATGAAACTCTAGGAAAGATGACTCAAATTCAGTGTTAGAAAGTAGATGAGTGTTGCCTAGTTCCTGGGATAGAGAGCAGAGATTTACTGGGGAGGGGCACATAGGAAACTTTTGGGATGATGGAAATGTATATCTTGATTATCATGATACATTACATGGTGGTATAATATGTCAGGACTGTTGAACTATAATCTAAATATATGCATTTTGTTGTATAAAAATTGTACCTCAATACAATTTATTTTTTATCAAATGAAAGAAAAACTAAAAACATTTGGGACAGGTGAAATATAAAACAAGATGTCTCCAACTGACCTGTCCTGTAAGAAATGCTAAAGAAGTTTTTCAGACTAAAGATACCAGATGGGAAAAGATGGAATTCCAAATCTTCAGGAAGGAATGAGGAAAGATGAACTATCTGGATAACTAAAAAAGACTTTTAAAAAAGTATCTATATAATTATCTGTGTCTACTAAATTTTAGTAATATATTGCTATGAACCAAACTACTCCTATACTACAAAGCCAGCAGAATAATCTTTCTTTCCACTCACCTAATGCAGAGTCTTGTATAACATAATCATGGGAGGGACTATCACATCACTTTTGACATATTCTATTGGCTAGAAGCAAGACAGAGGTTTTGCCATACTCAGTGGGAGGGGATTATAAAAGACATTAATCATTGGAGGTCACCCTAAGAGATTCTCACCAAAGTCCACCCTGTCTTCTCCAATGATCAATGTCTCTCATTCATGCAAAATATATTCACCCCCCCATCTCCAGATCTCCAGAAGTCTCATGCATTACAGCATCAGCTCAAATTTTAAAATCTCATTATCTAAGTCTGGATCAGGTGCAGGTAAGGCTCATGGATTTAATCCATTTTTCTACTGAGGCAAAATACCTGTCCAGCTTGTGGACTTGTAAAAGTAAAGAGACAAGTTATCTGTCCACAATACACCCACGATGGTTAATTTTATGTGTCAACTTGACTGGACCATGGGATGCTCAGATATTTGGTTAAACTTTATTTCTGGGTGTGTTTGCAGGTGTTTCTGGATGAGACTAGTGTTTGACTGTATACTAAGTAAAGCAGATCGTCCTCCCAGTGTGGGTGGGCCTCATCCAATTCAATGAAGGCCTGAATAGAATAAAAGCTTGGGTAAGAGATAATTTTTTCTTTCTGCCTGATGATTTTCAAGCTGAAACATCAGTCTTCTCCTGACTTCAGACTTAAACTCAGACTGGTATTTATACTGTAAGTTTTCCCAGTTCTCAGGCTTTTGGGATCAAACTGGAACTACACCATTAGCTCTCCTGGGTCTGCAGCTTGCCAGCTGCAGATCTTGGATTTCTCAGCCTCCATAATCACATAAACCAACCCAGATTAATAAAACACCTGACATACAATGGTGGTACAGGAATAGGATAACAGCTATAGACATCCCAGTTCAAATGAGGGGGGAATGAAAGGTGAAAATGAGTCAGTGGACCATGACAGTTATGAAATCCAGACAGGCAAACCCCAGCCAAAGTTCCTTGATTGGATTTCAAAGATGAGGGATAATCCTCTGTGGCTCTTGGCTCTGCCCTCTGGGTTTTTGTTTCTGCCCTGTGAATCATCCTTCCTTTTTCATGGAAAGTAGCATGTGTTTGCAGCTCAGTTTGCTTTCTGCCAGTAGAACTTAGGGGGCCCAAAAGACACCTTTTATTTTTAATTTCTCTGCCTCTTTTTTGGTCCAAGCTGGCAGTGTTTCTGCTAAAATAAATTTCTCGGAATCTGTGAGCCTTCCATGTATTTTATAGGGATTCATTTCATTAGACAAAATACAATCCCAGTGATTCTTTCAAGACAATTTCTTTTCTAGTTCTGGCTCCTACTGAGTTGGATGAGGAACGATTCTCTTAAACTTCTAATCGGTCCTCTGATTTGGTTGAGAGGATCTGTGAGGCACACTCTTAATCTCTTCAAAGAGCTTTTGTGTGACTGAATACTCTGATGTTTTGGTCTTTCTGAGATTTCAGGAAAGGGTTGTAGAGTCACCCTTAGGCTTTTCTCTGGAGCACACTTTCCTAACAATGAATCTCCTAATTTAGTGTCTTTTGCCATCTAGATGGGCTGATAATTTCCAAAATCATCAAGTCTTGCTTCCTTTTTATATAACACTAATTTCATCACTTTGTCTCTTTCCCCTCACATTTGACTATAATTAACAATGGGAACCATGCTATACATTCAACACTTTGTTTGGAAATCTCCTCACCTAAATACCTAAGTTTATCACTTAAAAAATTATTTCTGCATAACCGAAAGTGACAATTCAGCTAAGTTTTTTGCTGCTATAAAACAATGGTTCTCCTTCTGCCAGATTCCAACAACATGTTTCTTCCTGCATCTTGAGCCCTTACCAGCAGCATCCTCCAAGTCCATATTTCTAACTGTTAAAAGCTGTTTAGACTATCTCTGCCATGCTTTTAAAAAGTCTTCCAGTTTCTTCCCATTGCACTGTTCAAAGCTGTTCCTGTATTTTTAGGTAATTCGTACAGCAGCACTCCACTAAAGATTCAAAAATCTGTATTAACTACATATTGCTGCTTAAATTCTGTATCAGTCAGGCTTCAACTAGAGAAGTAGAACTAGTAGATTACATATACATATACATTTATTTCTTATAAGGAATCTCATGCAAATGTGAAAACTGTCTAAGCAAGTCTGAAGTCCATTGGACAGGCAGTCACGAAAGAAAGATCACACTCAGAATGGAACTCCACAGGCATGGGCTGAAGTTTTTTGTCCATAGGTGGCAGTCAGAAAGGAAGATCCAGGGAAGGGAGAGAGATTAGAAACTTAGTGTCTAGAATCACAGGAGGTCTATGACCACTTTTAAAAGATTTTCAACTGACGAAGTCAATTCCACCCAGAATAATCTCCCTTTTGCTGAACTTGAAACCAATATATTAGGGATATTAATTACATTTGAAAAAATGCCTTCATAGCAACACCTAGGTTAATGTTTGATGGAATAACGAAGAAGATATCTGTATGCTAAAAAATGGCCACTTCACTTCAGTTCTTCAGATTTCACAAGAGAATATCCCTTGTAATCTTTCCTAAACAAAATCAAACTAGAATGGTAATTATTCAAACTGTTGTTCAGCTTAGCCAAGATGATACATCAAAAAGCTGTCAAAGGTCCTTATCATTTGCATACTGAAGATATGCTATTTTTCTTCTGTTTCAATCTACTAGTCAAGTAAGTTGCAGGGCCAGACTATATTAAAATAGAGGTATACTAGGCTTCATCTCAAAACAGAAAGTGAAAATGTATGTGTGAACATGTTTAATTTAGCATATTCTGCCCTCAGATCATGAATCATTTACAACCCACCACATCCAGAATACACTCACCACTCCCAAACTCCTCTCCCTCAAATATGCACTGTATTCAATTTGCTCGAAAAACAAGTATGGGTACAATAATGCTTCTTAAGGGGGACTTGACTGGAAAGGTATGTAAAGAAATTTTCTGAAGCAAGAGAATGTTCTAAAACTGACCTTGGGAGAGGGTTACACAGGTGTATACAATTGCCATAATTTATCTGAATAAACAACTAAGATTTATGCATTTTATTTTATGTAAATTTTATTTTAACAAAACAATAATAAACTAATAAAAAATAAAAATACCAAACCCAAAGGATCTGGTAAAAAAAGTGGATTACACAGTTGACTAGAAAATTGGTGAACCGGAATAAAGATCTGAAGACATAGTCAGTATGCAGTACAGAGAGTCAAAGAATTATAAAATATGAAAGAGAGACTAGTACGTGTCTAAGATAAAATAAGAAGATCTAATATATATATATATACAGAGTCTTAAAAAGAAAGAACTGATAAAGTAAATGAATGCCAATATATAAAGATACTATGGTTGAGAACTTTCCAGAAATGGTAGAAGACATGAAGAATTTAAACTCCAAAAGAATAAGGACTTTTAGTCTGCTTTGTTATTACCATATTGCTAGCATGTAAAACACTGTTTTCAATAAGTTAGGTGTGTGATAAATATTAATAAATGTTTGTTGAATAAATGACTAAAGCCTCATTAATATGAGGAAAAAATGAACACAGAAAAAATAAAAATAAATTCCTAAAATCATTGTAGTGAAGCTATACAAGTGCAAATATACAGATAAACTCTTAAAAGTAGTCATGGTGAAAAGAGAAATTAATTAAAAATGAATACATTTATACTATATTCCTGTAAGAATCTGAAGAAAGATTTCAAAAATGCTAATAAATGAATAAATAAATAAATAAAAGCCTGTAGAATGTCTCCTGGGTTAACATTCCCCAAGAGAATGTATCATTGTTCTATTAATACAAAAAATATTTGAACATATAGAATATATATATAATACTTTTTGGGCAGTGCATATATAGAAAAAATTTACATTAATGTCCCTAAACACAATATTTTGAATAGAATGATACACAAGGAAAAATATTTATATTTTTATATTGCTTCAGGTTACACTCTAGTGTCCTTTCATTCCAACTTCAAGGATTCTCTTTAGTATATCTTCTAGAGTAGCTCTAATGGTAATGAACACCATCTTCTTTTTTTAAATTTTAATTAATTTAGTTTTTACTTGATATGTAATAATTGTACATATTTAGGGGTACATGTTATATTTTGATACATGTATACAATGCGTAATGATCAAATTAGGGTAATTGGGATAGCCATTATCTCAAACAATGATCGTTTCTTTGTGTTGGGAATATTCCAAATCTTCTTTTCTAGCTATTTTGGAATGTACAATAAATTATTGTTAACTATAATCACCCTACTGTGCTATCAAAAACTAGAGATTATTCCCCTCTCTAACTGCATTTTTGTACCCATTAACCAACTGCTCCCTGTCCACTTGCCACCTTCCCCTTCCCAGCCTCTGGTAACCACTATTCTACCTTCTACTTCTATGAGATCAAATTTTGTAGCTCCCACATATGAGTGAGAACATGCAATGTTTGTCATTCTGTGCCTGACTTATTTCACTTAACGTGAACTCCAGCTTCACCCATGTTTCTGCAAATGACAGGATTTCATTTTTTTTGGTTTTTTTTATAGCTGAATAATATTCTATTGTGTACATATACCACAAAAAATGGGAGTGCAGATATCTCTTCCACATATTAATTTCCTTTCTTTGGGATATATACTGAGAAATGAAATTGCTGGATCATAGGGCACCTCTATTTTTAATTTTAGTATTTTGAGGAACCACCATATTGTTTTCCATAATGGCTGTACTAATTTTCATTTCCACCAACAATGTGTAAGCATTCCCTTTTCACCTCATCCTTGCCAGTATTTGTTATTTTTGTATTTTTATAGTAGCCATTTTAACTGGGGTGAGATAATATCTCATTTTGGTTTTGATTTGCATTTCTCTGATGATTAGTGATGCTGAGCATTTTTTCATAACTCTGTTGGCCATTTGTATGTCTTCTTTATAGAAAGAAATAGAAATGACTATTCAGATCCTTTTCCCATTTTTTAATTGGATTATTTGATTTTTTACTAAGCTGTTTGAGTTCCTTGTATAATCTGGATATTAATCCCTTTTTGGATTAATAGTTTGCAAATATTTTTTCCCATTCTTTAGGCAGTCCCTTTACTCTGTTGATTGTTTGCTTTGCTGTTCAGAAGCTTTTTAGTTTGATATAATCCCCTTTCTTTATGTTTGCTTTTGTTGCCTATGCTTTTTAGTACTTACCGCCCAAATATTTGCCCAGACCAATGTCCTGAAGTGCTTCTCCAATATTTTCTTCTAGTAGTTTCAGAGTTTCAGGTCTTATATTTTAGTCTTTAATCCATTTTGAATTATTTTTATATATAGTAAAAGATAAGGGGTCTAGTTTCATTTTTCTGCATATGAATATCCTGTTTTCCCAACACCATTTACTGAAGAAACTATCCTTTCCCCAATGTGTATCCTTAGCACCTTTTTTTGAAAATGAGTTGACTGTAAATGCATAAATTTATTTCTGGGTTCTCTATTCTGTTCCAAGGGTCTATCCATCTGTTTTTATGCCAGTACCTGCTATTTTAATTATGATGGCTTTGTAGTATATTTTGAATTCAGGTACTGTGATGCCTCCAGCTTTGTTCTTTTTGATCAGTATTGCTTTGACTATTCATGGTTTTTTGTGGTTCCACATGAATTTTAGAGTTCTTTGTTCTATTTCTGTAAAGAATGGCATTGGTGTTTTGATAGGGATTGCATTGAATCTGTAGGTTGCTTTAAGATGTATGGGCATTTTAATAATATTAATGTTTCCAATCTATGAACAGGAGATAACTTTCAATTTTTTGTGTCCTCTTCACTTTCTTTCATCAGTGTTTTATAGTTTTCATTGTATAGATCTTTCATCTCTTTAGTTAAATTTATTCCTAGGTATTTGTTTTTTGTAGCTATTTCAAACGGCATTGCTTTCTTGATTTTTTTCAGGTTTTTTGCTGTTGACATATAAAAATGCTAATTTTTGCATGTTGATTTTGTATTCTACAACTTTACTAAATTTGTTTATCAGTTCTAGCAGTTTTTTGGTGAAATCTTTAGGTTTTTCTAAGTACAAAATCATAGCATCTGCAAAAAAGAACAATTTGACTTCCTCCTTTCCAATTCGGATAGCCTTTATTTCTTTCTGTTGCCTAATTTCTCTGGTTAGAACTTCTAGTACTATGTTGAATAAAAGTGGTAAAAGTGAGCATTCTTGTCTTCTTCGAGATCTTAGAGGAAAGTCTTTCAAATTTTCCCTGTTCCATATCATATTAGCTGTGGATTTGTCATATATGGCCTTTATCATGTTGAGGTACATTCCTTACATACCTAATTTGTTTAAAATTTTTGTCATGGTATATATACCCTATGGAATACTACGCTGCCATAAAAAAGAATGAAATTCTCCCATTTGCAACAACATTGATGAGCTTGGAGAAACTTATGTTGAGTGAAATAAGCAAAGCACAGTGGGATAAATACCACATGTACTCACTCATAAGTGGGAGCTAAGAGAGAAAGAAGGAAGGAAAGAAAGACCACATTGGTGTGTTGGACTTGCAGAGGGAGAGAACATACTTTGGGACACAAAGTGGAGCTGGGAGGAAAAGGGAGGGAGAGGGAGGTTGGGGATAATTGGGTGGGGGACATGGGGTACAATCACAATTTGTGGCAATGGGCAAGCTGCCAGTATGGATCCGGCCTTCACATCTTGGGCATGTGGGGTGACAATCAGCTTTGTATCTCATGAATATTTATAACCAATTAAAAAATAAAATCTCAAAAAAGAAAACAAGCATTCCAAAAAGTAAATGAATAAATAAAATAAGATTTTATCATGAAGGGAGGTTGAATTTTATCAATTTATTTTTTACATCTGTTGAGATTATCATATGGTTTTTGTCCTACATTCTGCTGCTGTGGGAATACTCAACTTTTTTGTTTATTTAGGAATGTCTTAATTTTTCCCTCACTTTTGAAGGACAGTTTTGCCAGGTAGAAAATTCTCATTTGATCCTTTTTGTTTTTTAATTTCAGTGTTTTAAATGTATCATCTCATTGTCTTTTTTTGTGAAAAATTTTTGCTGAGAAATCTGCTGATAATATTATCAAGGATAACTTCTCTTGCTGCTTTCAAGATTCTTCCTTCATCTTTGATTTTCATCTATGTGCAATTTTCTACAAACTAACAACAAAATATTCAAAAAGGAAATTACAAAAATATTCCCATTTACAATAACATCAAAAATAAAATACAGGGCCGGCCCGGTGGCGCACTGCTACAGTGCACCGCTTGGGAGCGTGGCGGCGCTCCTGCCCAGGGTTTGGATCCCATATACAGACCGGTTCCCGCTCACTGGCTGAGCGAGGGGCGGGCGCAGCACCGAGGGTTGCGATCCCGTTGCCGGTCCCGGTCCGGTACGGGCGCGACACTGAGGGTTGCGGTCCGTTGCCGGACATGAAAAAAGACAAAAAAAGGAAAAAAATAAAAATAAAAAAATAAAATACATAGGAATAAACTAAAAAGGGAAGCAAAAGGCTTGTACACTAAATTCTATGAAATGTTCCTGAAAACACTTAAGTTGACACATGTAAATAAAAAGGTATTCTATGTTCTTGGAATGGAAGACTTAATATTAAGATGTCAGGACTACCCAGAATGATCTGGCAAGTCAATGCAATCCTAATCAAAATTATGATAGAATTTTTTTTTGCAGAAATAGAAAAAAATATTCTAAAATTTATCTGAAATATCAAGGGACCTTGAATAGCCACAATAATCTTAAAAAGGAAGAACAAATTTTCAGGACTCACATTTCTTGATTTTAAAACTTATTATAAAACTACAATAATCAAAACAGTGAGGTATTGGCATAAAAACCACCATGTAGACCAATAAAGTAGAACAGAGAGCCCAGAGATAAATCTTTACATATATGGTCAAATGATTTTCAGCAAGAAGGTCAAGACCATTCAATGGGAAAGGACAGTCTTTTCAACAAATGGCACTGAGAAAACTGGATATCCTAATGCAAAAGAAGGAAGTTGGATGTTTACTTTATACCATGTACAAAAATTAACTTGAAATGCATCAAAGGCTTACAGAGGAGAGGTAAAACTATAAACCTCTTAGAAATAAACACAAATGAAAAGTTTCATGACTTCAAATTTGTTAATAGTTTTTTTGGCTATGACACTGAAACCACAGCTCCAAAATGAAAAAAGTAGAAAATTAAACTGCATCAAAATTAAAAATTTTGATAAAAATAAAAAGATATAATGGTTGAAAATTTTTCAAGATTTGACAAAGAACACAATCTTCTGGTTAAAAAAGCATAAAAATTACTAATCAAGAGAAATTTTAAAAAATCTGTATAATGTGATGTCTCAAAGAAGTTGTAGAATATCAAAATAAAAGGGAAATCTTGAAAGAAAACAAAGACAAAAGAAAGACTACTTAATGGGAACAATTGAGAACAAACTTTTCAACTACAAAAGTAAAAACCAGGCCAGCCTGTGGCTCACTCGGTAGAGTGCGGTGCTGATAACACCAAGGCCACGGGTTCGGATCCTATACAGGGATGGCCGGTTTGCTCACTGGCTGAGCGTGGTGCTGACAACACCAAGCCAAGGGTTGAGATCCCCTTACCGGTCATTTAAAAAAAAAAAAAAAAAGTAAAAGCCACATAACAATAAAATAATATTGATGGGCAAAATAAGTTTAACTTAGAATACTAAACCCAGCTAAACACAAACTGAGACAGTTTACTATTCAAAGACCTTCAGTTAAAGACCTACTACTTTTGCAGTATCCCACAAGTTTTGGTATGAAGTGGATTTATTTTCACTAGTTTCAAGAAATTTTTCTGTTTCTTCCTTAATTTCTTCTTGGACCCATAGGTCATTCAGGAACACGTTGTTTAATTTCCACGTTTTTGTGTAGTTTCCAGAGTTTCACTTGTTATATTTCTAGTTTTCACCCATTGTGATCGAAAAGGTACCTGAAATGATTTCAATTTTTAAAAATTTGGTGAGGCTTGATTTCTGACTTAACATGTGGTCTATTCTGGAGAATGTTTCACGTGCTGAGAAGAATGTATATTCTGTGGCTGTTGGATGAAATGTTCTGTAGATATCTGCTAGGTCCAATTCATAATGTAGTTCAAATCCTCTTTTCTCTGTTGATTTGTTGCCTAGATGATCTGTCCAGTGCTCAGAGAGGGGTGTTCATGTCCCCAACTATTATAATATTTGGGTCTATCTATTTCTTTAGGTCTAATAATGTTTACTTTCTAAATCTGGGTGCTCTGGCATTGGGTGCATATGTATTTATGACTGCTATGTATCCTTGCTGGATAGATCCTTTTATCATTATATAATGACCTTCTTTGTCTCTTTTTATGGTTTTTGGTTTAAAATCTATTTAATCCAGTATAAGAATAGGTACTCCTGCTCATTTTTTGATTTCCATTTCTATGACCGAAACAATAGACAAATACATCCTGACTTAAATTTGAGGAAACATAGTGCAGAGCACCAGGAGAATGAGGAGATTCTTGTGAAGCACAGAAGAAGTGAATGACACTATAGAGAGCAGAGCAGTGCGTCCAGCCTTGGCCCTGTTGCAGGGACCTTCCCAGAACCAGGCAGAGAAAAGGTATGCTGGAAAAGACCCCAGCTATTACCCCACCTCCAAGGAGTCCCTCCAATCTTTTTGGGACCCAGGCTCAGCTGAAAAACAGATAGGAGTTAATGTAGCTGCAGGCTCACAGGGAAAGTCCACGGAAATTAAAATCCCTCCTGACCTGGGCAGCTGAGATGCCTCACCACCAGGGAGCTAAAACTCCAGTGGGAGTATGCCCTGCCTTGGACTCAGCAAGGCTAGCTACCTCTGTCTGGAGGCACCGCTTACATTATACAATGTCATCATACAGTGCAACAAAGCACCGGCTGTCTGGAGCCTGGAACAGACAGAAAGACTGAGACTCCAGCCTCTGAACCCATGTAGCACCCCTCTCCCCATGTGAGCAGGCAGACTTGCTGAGTGGAAAATCTGCTAAAGTGCAGTGGTTCTCCACGTTCATGGCCTACCTTGCATGACCCATGTGAGATGAATTTAAAAAATGAAGAAAACCTGAAAAATCTTTCTGATAACCTTAAACATACAAACATCCATGTTATAGGTGGACAGGAAGGGGAAGAGAAAGGAAAAGTCCTCAAAAGCCTATTTAATGAAATAATAGCTTTAATCTTCCCAAATATTGGGAGCGACATGATCTTATAGATCCAAGAAGCTCAAAGATCCCCAAACAGATTCAACCCCAAAAGACCTCCCCAAGACACAATAAAGTCAAAATACCAAAAGTCAAAGACAAAGAAAGAATTCTAAAAATATCAAGAGAAAAGCATCAAATCACTTATAAGGGAATCTTCATCTGGATAGCAGCGGACTTCTCAACAGATACCCTACAGGCCAGGTGAGAGTGGGATGACATATTTGAAGTGCTAAAAGAAAAAAAAAAAAAACAACTGTCGACCAAAAATACTGTATTCAGCAAAGCTTTCCTTCACAAATGAAGGAGAAATAGTATCTTTACCTGACAAACAAAAACTGTGGGAATTCATCATCACAAAACAGGCCCTTCAACAAATCCTCGAGGGGGTCCTACATCTGGAATCAAAAGAGAGATATATATTAGCATAAATACATGAGAAAAAGTAAAAACTGCTAGTAGAACAGACATGCAAATGAGAAAGAGAAATAAAATGTATTTTATCACTACGAAAAAACACCCAACAGCAAAGATAAACAATAAAAGAAAGGAACATAAGAAATATAAAACAACCATAGAGAAATTAATAAAATGGCAGGAATAAGGCAATACCTTACAATAACTACCCTGAATGTAAATGGACTAAATTCCCTGCTTAAATGATATAGACTGGCTGGATAGATTAAAAGACTAGACCCAACTATATGCTGCCTGCAAGAAACTCACTTCGCCAAAAAAGACACATATTAATAGAGAAGGGATGGAAAAAGACATTCTATGCAAATGGGCAGCAAAAACAAGCAGGAGTTGCCATAATTATATCAGATAAAGTAGACTTCAAACCAAGAGCTATAAAAAGAGACAAAGAAGGACACTATATAATGATAAAAGGATCAATGTGGCAAGAAGATATAACAATCATAAATACATATGCAACCAACATTGAAGCACCCAGATATATAAAGCAACTGTTATTATATCTAAGGAGAGAGACAAACTCCAGCACATTAATAGTTGGGGACTTTAACATGCTGCTCTCAGCACTGCGTACCAACTAAAATTACTAGGAAAAATAAGGGAATCACTCCAGGTAATAAGACTGAGCAAAGACTTTAGGGACAAGACCACCAAAGCAGAAGCGACAAGAGAAAAAAACAAATAAATGGGATTATATCAAACTAAAAAGCTTCTGCACAGCACAGGAAACAATCAACAGAGTAGGAAGACAACCTATGGAATGGGAGAAAATATTTGCTAACTATACATCTGATAAGGAATTAATATCCAGAATATACAAAGAAAGCAAACAACTGTACAGAAAAAAAACCCAACAATACAATTGGAAAATGGGCAAAGGAGATGAATAGACATTTTTCAAAGGAAGACATACAAATGGCCAACAGGTACGTGAAAAAATGCTCAGCATAACTAGGCATCAGAGAAATGCAAACCAAAACCACATTGAGACATCATCGTACCCCAGTTAGACTCGCCATTATTAAAAAGATTGAGAATAACAAATGCTGGTGAGCATGAAGAGAATGGGAAACTCTACTACACTGTTGGTGGACTGCAAATTAGCACAGCCATTATGGAAAACATTATGGAGGTTCTCAAACAACTACAGATAGAGCTACCATATGATTGAGCAATCCCATTACTGGGTATGTATCCAAAGGAATGGAAATCATGTGAGGGGATACCTGCACTCCCATGTTCATTGCAGCTCTATTTACAATAGCCAAAACATAGAACCAACCAAAGTGTCCATTGATGGGTTACTGGATAAAGAAAATGTGGTATATATACACAATAGAATTCTTCTCAGCCATAAAAAAGGATGAAATTGTGCCATTCACAGCAACATGGAGGAGTCTGGAGAAAATTATGCTAAGTGAAATAAGCCCGACAAAGAAACAGAAATACCATGTGTTCTCAGTCATAACTGGCTTCAAGGGAGGGGGGGTGGAATAGGAGGGAAAAAGGGAGAAATGAAAGAAAGAAAGAAAGAATGAAAAGACTACAAAAAGAGTTGAACTTTCAGAAGGAGAGAAGAAACCTAAGGATGTTAGAGATGGTGGGAAGGAGAGACTGGGTTTGGGAAGTGATAGGTCAGGCAAAGGGCATAAAGAAATATCATGATTTGTAAGAATGAACATGCTAATAATAAATAAAAATTAAAACAAAAGGAAGGCAATTAACAACAAAAAACTTTGGAAACTATACAAATTCATAGAAATTAAACAACATGCTGCTGAATGACCAGTGGGTCAAAGAAGAAATAAAGCAAGAAGTCAAAAATTCCTTGAAACAAATGAAAATACAAGGAAAACCTGCCAAACTTATGGGATACTGCAAAAGCAGTACTAACAGGGAAGTTTATTGCAGTAAGTACTTACATCAACAGAACAGGAAGACTTCACATAACAACCTAACATTAAATCACAAAGAACTAGAAAAACAAGAACATTCTAACCCCAAAACTAGTATAGAGAAAGAAATAATTAAGACGAGAGCAGAACAAAATGAATTAGAGACCAAAAGAACAATATAAAAAATCCATGAAACAAAAAATTGTTTGTTTGAGATGATAAACAAAATAGATAAGCCATTGGCCAGGCTACCTAAAAAAAAAAAAAAGAGAGTAGACTCAAATGAGAAAATGACATCATGACTGATACCACAGAAATACAAAGAATCATTAGAGATTATTACAGACAGCTTTATGCCAACAAGTTTGAAATTCCGAGGAAATGGATATATGTCTGGACACTTACAAACTACCAAGACTGAACCAAGAATAAATACATAACCTGAAGAGACCAATAACAATCAACAAGATTGATTCAGTAATCAGCAGTTTCCCAATACTGATGGGAAGCTGAGGACCTGATGACTTCAATGCTGAATTCTACCAAATCTTTAAAGAGCAATTAACACCAATTCTCTTCAAACTATTCCAAAAAATTGAAACAGAGGCCATTCTCGAAAACTCATTCTATGAGGCTAACATCACCTTGACACCAAAATAAGATAAAGACATAACAAAAAAGAAAGCAACAAGCCAACATCCTTGATAAGCATAGATACAAAAATCCTCAACAAGATAGTAGCAAACAGAATACAACAGCATGTCGAAATGATTACACACCATAATCAAATGGGATTCATCCTAGGGATTCAAGGATGGATTGGCATATACAAATCAATAAATGTAATCTACCACATTAACAAAATCAAGGACAAAACCATATGATTACCTCGACTGATGCAGAAAAAGCATCTCTGCATGATAAAGACCCTCAACAATTAGGTATAGAATATATCTCAACACAATAAAATCCATATATGACAAACCCACCACCAACATCATCCTGAGTGGGGGAAAACTGAAAGCCTTTCCTTTAAGAACAGGAACAAGACAAGGATGCCCACTCTCACCACTCTTATTCAACATAGTATTGGGAGTGTTAGCCAGAGTAGTCAGACAAGAGAAAGAAATAAAGGGCCACCAAATTGGAAAAGACAAAGTCAAATTGTCCCTGTTCACAGACGACATGATCTTGAATATAGAAAAATATTTCTGTATTTTCTATATTTGATAACCTCTACCAAAAAACTCCTAGAGCTCATAAACAAATTCAGTAAAGTTACAGGATACAAAATCAATACACCAAAATTAGTAGTGTTTCTTATATGCCAACAATGCACAAGCAGAAAAAGAAATCAAGAAAGCAAGCCCAATTACAATAGCTACAAAAAGAATAAAATACTTAGGAATAAATTTAAACCAAAAAGGCAAAAGATTGCTTCAATGACAACTAGAAAACATGTGAAAGAATTTAAAGAGGACACCAAAAGATGGAAAGACATACCATGTTCATGGATTGGAAAAATTAACTTTGTGAAAATGCCCACACTATCCAAAGCAGTCTACAGAATTAATACAATCCTCCAAAAATACCAATGGCATTCCTCACAGAAATAGAAAAAATAATCCTAAAATTCATATGGAACAGCAAAAGACCCCAATTAGCCAAAGCAATCTTAAGCAAAAAAAAGCAAAATCAGAGGCATTACACTACCTGACTTCAAACTATACTACAAAGTTATAATAACCAAATGAGCATGGTACTGTCACAAAGATAGACACATGGACCAATGGAACAGAATAGAGAACTGAAAAATCTACCCAGGTACTTACAGCCAACTGATCTTTGACAAATGCACCAAGAACATGCACTGGGGAAAGGATAGCCTCTTTAGTAAATGATGCTGGGAAAACTGAATGGCCACATGAAGAAGAATGAAACTAGACCCATACCTCTTGCCATATAACAAAACCAACTCAAAATTGATTAAAGACTTAAGTATAAGACCAGAAACTATAAAACTCATAGAAGAAAACATAGGGAAACTCTTCAAGAAGTAGGACTGGGCACAGACTTAATGAATAACACCCCAAAAGCACAGGCAACAAAAGAAAAAATAAGCAAATGGGATTATATCAAATTAAATTCTGCTGTACAGCAGAAGAAACAATCAACAGAGTGAAAAGAGAACCTACAGAATGAAAGAAAATATTTGAAAGCTATACATCTGGCAAGGGATTAATATCCAGAATATACAAGTAACTCGAACAAATTTATAGTAAAAAAAAAAAAGTATACATATATATATACATATATATATATGCCCATAAAAATAGGCAGAGGAGCTGAATAGACCTTTTTTCAAAAGAAGACCTACAAATGGCCAACAGGTACGTGAAAAAATGCTCAACATCTCTAATCATCAGGAAAATGCAAATCAAAACCATATTGAGATATCATCTCATCCCAGTTAGACTGGCTATTATTAAAAAGGCTGAGAATAACAAGTGCTAGAGAGGAGAAAGGGGAAATCTTTTACACTGTTGATGGGACTGTAAAATAGTACCGCCATACAGAAAAAAGTATGGAGGTTTGTCAAACTACTACATATAGACTTTCCATATGATCTAGCAATCCAACTTCTGGCTATATACCCAAAGGAATGGAAGTCATCATGTTGAAGGGATACCTGCACTCCCATGTTCATCACAGCACAATTTACAGTAGCCAAGATATGGAACCAACTTAAATGCCATATTGAGAGACAACTGGATGATGAAAATGTGGTATAGGTACACAATGGAATACTACTCAGCCATAAGAAATAATGCAATTCTGCCATTTTCAGCAATGCATATCAGCTTGAAGAAAATTCTAAGTGAGTTAAGCCATACAGAAAGAGAAACACCACATGTCCTCACTTATAAGAGGTAGCTAGGAAAGAAAGAAAAAGAAAGAAGGAAAGAAGATAGAGAGAGAAAGAGAGAGAGAGAGAGAGAGAGAGAGAGAGAGAGAGAGAGAGAGAGAACAAAAGAAGGAAAGAAAGAAAGAAACCACATAATACATTGAACTTTCAGAA
The DNA here is from genome assembly GCF_000696425.1 of Galeopterus variegatus. NCBI lineage: Eukaryota > Metazoa > Chordata > Mammalia > Dermoptera > Cynocephalidae > Galeopterus > Galeopterus variegatus. The sequence goes on along the minus strand of NW_007727592.1, from coordinate 91,671 downwards.
GGAGAGAACATGCTTAAAGTTATTAGATTTGGGAAAGGTAGAGGGGGGAAGGGGTTAGGGGCTAGGGAGAAATTAGGTTAGAGACATAAGGAATAATTACAATTTATAGTTACGAACATGCTAATAGTATTGATACAATCATCACATACTGCACACAGATACTGATAGTCAACTTTGTACCCCATAAATATGTAAAATCAACTGTTTCAATTAAAAAATAAATGAAAAAGAAAAAAAGAAATACAAAGAATCATTAGAGACCATTATGAACAACTATACACCAACAAATTTGTAAATCTGGAGGAAATGGATAAATTTCTGAACACACACAAACTACCAAAGACTGAATAAAGAAGGAATAGAAAACTTGAACAGACTAATAACAAACAACAAGATTGAAGCAGTAATCAGCAGTCTTCCAACAAAGAAAAACCCAGGAAAGGATGGCTTACTGCTGAATTCTACCATGGCTTTAAAGAGGAATTAATACCAATTATCTTCAAACTATTCCAGAATATTGAAATAGAGTCCATTCTCTCAAACTCATTCTATGAGTCAAGCAAAACCCTGATACTGAAATCAGACAGAGATACAAGAAAAAAGAAAACTACAAGCTAATATCTTTGATAAACACACATACAAAAATCCTCAGCAAAATATTAGCAAACAGAATATGGTAACACATCAAAAAATTATACACTGTGATCAAGTGGGATTCATCCCAGGGATGCAAGGATGGTTCAGCATACACAAGTCAATAAATGTGATAGGCCACATCAACAAAATCAAGGACAAAAACCATCTGATTATTTCAAAAGACACAGAAAAAGCATTTGATGAAATTCAACATCTATTCATGATAAAGACTGTCAGCAAATTAGGTATAGAAGGAAAATATCTCAAAACGCAATAAAAGTAATATATGACAAACCCACCACCATCATCCTCCTGAATGTAGAAAAGCTGAAAGCTTTTCCCTTAAGAAAAGGAACAAGACAAGGATGCCCACTCTCACCACTCCTATTCAACATAGTTTTGGAAGTACTAGCCAGAGCAATCATGCAAGAGGAAAGGAGGAGGGGAAGGAAGGTTGGGGATAATTGAGTGGAGGAAAAAGGTACAATTGTAATTTGCAGTAATGGGCATGCTGCCAGTATGGATCTGGTCTTCACATCTAGGGCACAAGGGTGGACCATCACCCTTTTATCTAATGAATATTTATAACCAATAAAAAAGCAATTAAAACAAACAAACAAAAAAGAAATAAAGGGCATTCAGATTGGAAAAGATGAAATCGAACTGTCCCTTTTCTGAGATGACATGATCCTATAAATAGAATACCCTGAAAGCTCTACAAAATCCAACCAACCAACAAAAAACTCTTAGAGTTGATAAATGATTTCAGTGAAGTTGCAGAACACAAAATAAACATGCAAAAATCAGTAGTGTTTTTATACTCCAATAATTAATAAACAGAAAAAGTAATCAAAAAAGCAAGCCCATTTACAATAGTCATCAAAAAATAAAGTACCTAAGAATGAATTTAACCAAGGATGTGAAAGATCTCTACAACAAGAACTACAAATCATTGCTGAAAGAAATTAAAGTGTGCACAAAAAGATGGAAAGACATTCCACACTCTTGGATCAGAAGTACTAACATTGTGAAAATGTCCATACTACCCAAAGCAATCTTATAGATTCAATGAAATCCCCATTAAATGCCAATGACATTTTTCACAGAACTAAAAAAAAACAAAAAACAAAAAATAATCCTAACATTCATATGGAACAACAAAAGACCCTGAACAGCCAAAGCAATCCTGAGCAAAACAAAATAAAGCCAGAGGCATAGCACTTCCTGACTCAAATTATACTACAAAGCTACAGTAATCAAAATATTATGGTGCTGTCATAAAAACAGACACTCAGACCAATTGAACAGAATAGAGAACCCTGAAATCAACCCACATACTTACAGCCATCTGATCTTTGACAAAGCAACAAGAACATACACTGGGGAAATGACTGCCTCTTCAATCAATGGTGCTGGGAAAACTGAACATCCATTATGTAGAAGAATGAAACTAGAACTGTATCTCTTGCCATATACCAAAATCAACTGAAAATGGATTAAAGACTTAAATATAATACCTGAAACTATAAAACTCCTAAAAAACATAGGAGAAACTTCAGGAAGTAGGACTGGACAAAGACTTTATCAATAAGACCCCAAAAGCATAAATAACAAAAGAAAAAATAAACAAATGGGATTATATCAAACTCAAAAGCTTCTGTACAGCAAAATAAACAATTAGGGTAAAAAAGCAACTTATAGAGTGGGAGAAAATATTTGTAAACTATGCATTTAACAAAGGAACAATTTTCAGAATACAGAAGGATGTCAAACAACTTAATAGTAAAAACAAAAAACAAAAAAACAAATAAAACCAAGTAACCCAATTAAAAATGGACAAAGGGGCCGGCCCGGTGGCGCACTGGAGAGTGCGCCGCTTGGGAGCGTGGCGGTGCTCCCGAAATGGACAAAGGAACTGAATAGGCACTTCTCAAAAGAAAATATACAATTGGCCAACAGTCACATGAAAAAATGCTCAATATCACTAAGCATCAGAGAAATGCAAATCAAAACCACATTGAGATATCATCTCACTCCAGTTAGACTGGCCATTATCAAAAAAGACAGCGAATAACAAATTCTGGCAAGGATATAGAGAAAGAGGAGCCCTCCTATACTGTTGGTGGGACTGTAAATTAGTGCAGCCATTATGGAAAATTGTACTGAGGCTTCTTAAACAACTACAGGTAGAACTGCTATACAATCCAGCAATACCACTGCTGGGTATATACCAAAAAGAACAAAAATCATTATGTCAAAGGGATACCTGCACTCCCATGGTCATTGCAGGTTTATTTAGCATAGCCAAGAGTTGGAACACAACTAACATCCCTCAACAAATGACTAGTTAAAAAAAATGTAGTATATATACACAATGGAATACTACTCTGCCATAAAAAAGAATGAAATTCTTCCATTTGCAGCAACATAGATGAACTTAGAGAAAATTATATTAAGTGAAATAAACCAGGCACAGAAAGAGAAATAAACCATGTCCTTGCTCACAAGTGGGAGCTAAAAAATAAAAAATTACATAAGAAGAGAAGGAAAGGATACAACAATCATAATTCTTTGAACCTTCAAAAGGAGAAAACTGAACTGAGGCCACTAGAGGTGGGAAACAGGGAGAGTGTGGATTAGTGAGAAATTGGTATAGGGCCATGAAAAATGATTACATTGTGTAATGTTGAATATACTAATTATCTTGATTTGAGCATCACATATTGCACACAAGTATTGATATTCAACACTGTAACCCACAGACATGTATAATCAATTATGTTTCAGTAAAAAAAAAAAAAAAAAAAACCTACTGACAAATGTACCTCAGTAAAAGGGAAGTTGAACTCAGAAAGAAAGGATATGAAAGAGAATATTGACAAAAATGAAGTAAATATGTGGACCAATCTAAACAACAATGCACCAAATTAAAAAAAAGAAATAGTACTAATTTGGTGGAATAGTCACAAATAAGATAGATTAAAGATACCTTAGTAGTAATTTGTTATATGGATAGCAATGGTGCACACAGGTGTACAAATATCTGTTTGTAGTCCCTGCTTTCAAATTTTGTGGATATATGTTGGGCCTTAAAAACTAACGCCACCTTAAGTGACAAGTGGATTAAGGTGGCAGCCTAAGAGGGCGCCGGGAGGAAATAGGGTGGGAGTGTCTGCGGGAACCTTGCCTTAGCCCTTATTGGACGCTCTTGTGAACACTACCTGATTGCAATAGATAGGCATTGAGACAGAACCCTTAAGCTGATTGGAGGATGTAAAAAACCTGCCTTCCCCATTTAACTTTAAAAGCAAATGCTTGTGTGCTAATAAACGGAACTGCTTGGCAGAACACCCGCTGCCTCTGAGTGTCCTTTAACTGGCCGGCTGTGTGCTCACCTCTCTTCACGGCTCTCTTCCACGGTCTCCTTCCAAAGGGGACAGGAGGGAAAGAGGAATCCCAGGACGTTCGCTCGCCCACCAGAATGAACGAGGCTAGGGCTGTTCGGGTTGGCCGGCGGTGGACCCAACAGAGTGGTGCCCCGTGTGAGGAATTTTTTTTTTTTTTTTTTTTGTCTTTTGTCTTTCTCCGTGTCTGGCAACAGATTGCAACCCTCAGTGTTGGCCCCGTACCGGACCGAGGACCGGCAACGGGATTGCAACCCTCGGTGTTGCTCCCGCGCCTCGCTCAGCCAGTGAGCGGGAACTGGTCTGTATGTGGGATCCGAACCCTTGGGGGGGGGAGCGCCGCCGCGCTTCCCAAGCGGCGCACTATCCAGTGCGCCACCGGGCCGGCCCCGTGTGAGGAATTTTAAAGGCGAGAGAGTGAGGCCCCCGGCTGCTCGGTCCTGAAAGAAGGTTGACGAAGGGTGATCAACCAGCAGAGTGGCCCCCGCAACCACAGTAGTTGCCGTGAAGTAATCCGCCTGCGTGTCAGGGTGAGTACCATAACAGGGGGAAGTCCCTGCACTTCTCTGCCCTGTGCTCCCTTTGTCCCTTCCTCGCAGGGCAACATGGGAGGTTTGTGTGGAAAGAGTGATGAGACAGCCTGCAAAGCTCTAAAGTACATGTTAAAAAGCAGAGGCCTAGAAATATCTGACTCCACGGCCACCAGTGCCTGGCGTCATGTGGTGCAGGTAGCCCCTTGGGCACCTTCGTCCTACTTATTCTCGTATGAGACTTGGGACCGGGTTCAGACCCTGGCCAGAAAGAATGAGATTAGTCATGGGCTAGACCCCCCCTTAGGCATCCTACCCAACCATCTCTGCCCTAAAGCTTTGCTTCCGCCCCGAGTATCAGGAAGGGGCAGAAAGGGATTGGGTGCAGTTCAATGAGGAGAGAAAAAAAGAAACAAAGCTGCCAATGCAAGGCCCTGAGCAAAGTTTAGCCAAAGGAGAGAAAGCGGCACCTGAAGAAGTGGAGGAGGCTAGTCCACCTTTAAAAACATCCCCGGCAGAGCCGCAGGTTTTTCCTGTTATGGCTCCCTGGGAACCCCCAGCCGTCTGCAGTCTGTGGGGGGAAGCGGCCCCTCAGGCCTATCTGGTCAATGTTGTAAAAGAACTAAAAAAGGCTGTTGTCAAGGCCAGGATTTTATCCTCAGCCTTGCCGGATCAGACACGAAACTTAACCGAAGACTTCAAGGCGTTTAACACCCTGATCCCCTCAGGAAACAATACGTCCCCACCCTTCAAGGGACAATGTTTTGGTTGTGGAAGACAA
>NW_007727592.1:78772-85468 GCF_000696425.1 Galeopterus variegatus | reverse complement strand
AAGAAGAGTGCCATGTGCAGGCAGAGATAAACCAAGCAGCCAACCCACCCATCCCTATCAGCTTCGGCATGCTGTCTGGAACAGCAGATCAATTTAGTACTGGAATCCAACAGGCTGCTATCCCAGCCCCCTACCAGGACCAGGTTAGGGCAACAGCATTAGCCGCATGGAAAAAGTTGGCTGAAGGGCCCAGTGAGTCTGCAATGGCTGGGGTCACCCAGAGACCCTCTGAGGACCTGCCCTCTTTCATAGTTCGGGTGCAACAGAGCATACAGAGAAAGTTTTCCCCAGGTCCTCTCCGGGACCAGTTTGTAAAAATGCTAGTGTGGGACGGCATGACTGCCGACCACAAACTTGCCTGTGCCGGGCTCAAAGATTGTTCGATGTAAAAGTGGGACATTGCCAGTAGAGACGTTGGAAGCTACCAACAGCAAACCAGGACCTTAACTTCCGCTCTACAAGCTCAAGTGGACCCGACAGATATATACCTAGGAACTGAATTACTTGATCGTATGGCAATCCTAATTTGATTTTTTGAAAAGCCATACTGTTTTTTACAACAGCTGCATTATTTTACATTCTCACCAGAACTGTACAGGGCTTCTAAGTTCTCTACTTTCTTGTCCACGCTTGCTATTTTCTGTTTTTTTGGATAACAGTTATCCAAATGGATGTAAAGTGGAATCTCACTGTAGTTTTGATTTGCATTTCGCTAATGATTAGTGATGTTCAACATCTTTTCATGTGTTTGATGACCATCTGTGTAGTCATCTATATAAGTTCTTTGGAGAAATATGTATTCATCTCCTTTGCCCATTTTTCATCATGGTTGTTTTTGTGTTGTTGAGTTGTAGGAGTTCTTTATATATTCTGTATATTAATTCTGTATGAAATATATTATTTACAAATACTTTCATTATTGAGTTGGTTGACCTTTCCACTCTTTTTTTTTCTCCATCCACCCTCCACTCCTGCCCACTCTGTTGATAGTGTTTTTCAATGTACAATTTTTTTTTTTAATATTCCAAAGTCTAATTAGTTTTTGTTTTGTTGCCTATGCTTTTGGTGTCAGACCCAAGAATCGTTGCCGAATCCAATGTTATCACTTAAGAATTTGTATATTTTTACAAGGTTTCTGAGGTTACTGTGTTGATGTGTTGATACACTGGGTATAAGGTTTATTGGTGATATAATCAGAAAAAAATATATAACATTAAATTTCACTGCCATGAAATTACAAACATTAACTCTGAAGGCTATTCATTTTTCTCATGTTAAAATCAGGAACCAAGTAAGGCCTACTTATGACTCTTACAAGCAAAATCACATTTTACCTCTTTTTAATGTGGGAATTTTTTCTTATTGTAATATCATAAGGTTCAAGACAGATATTTTCTTAATTTCACAATTATCCATTTACTCACTGACGAATTAAACAAAAAACATTTATTTACAGTCTATTATGTACCAGAATCTATAATATGTTGGAGATAAAACTGATAAAATCTTTATCCTCAGATTTTAGAGGGAAAGATAGATAAGCACAGCAATACAGAAAAGTAAAAACATGGGCTCTGACTGCAGGGTCCTGAGGTTCCAATTGGGGCTCTACCACTAACTAGCTCTCCTGGAAAGTTACTTAAGCTCTCTGTGTGGCAGTATCCTCATTTGAAAAAATGTGGATAATAAAAAGTACCTAGTTCACTCTGGATTTGTGAAGACAAATGAGTTACTATGTGTAAATATTTAAGAGTAGTAAATAAGTATTAGACATCATTAGCATTTAAAATATGGATTAATTAGTGTTATGAAATATGGAATGTAACAGAGAGATGCAACACGACTCTAATTTGTGAGTTGTGGGGGCCTCGTAAAGGAGCACCATGGAGAAGAAGGAGGTTTGAATTGTGGATAGGGGGATGAATAGAAATTTCATAAAAAGTAAGATTAGTAGAAAAGAGGATGCTTTCTAGGCAGAGAGAACAGTAGAAAAGTGTGAAAGAGTTGGTATGAGAGCAAAAACTGCAAATAATTTGGAATGCCTAGAGTGCAGGTTCTGCATGAAAGCCGTGGGAACTAAAGCTGAACAGGTTGTCAGAGGCCTAAGTTTTAGGCCTTATATTCCTTAATAAGGAGGTTTAGATTCCTAGAAGACATACTGGCAGTATTTATTTTGAAGAGTAAATTTGGTGCACACAATTTTTATTGAATTTGTGTGTAAAAGATAAGCATGGTTTCTTTGAATAAGCATAAAAGGTATCAAAATATGTATCTAAAGCCAAAGAAGAGATGTGAATTTTTGTGTTTAGCTTAAAGGAGATAATTAAAACCAAGCAGTCTATGTAATGACAAAATGAAAAAAGAGAAATAGAATAAATTGATATTACATAAAGCTCTGATATCCAACTACAAAATGCTGAGAGAATTCCTTGGGAGTTTCCTGAGAAAGGTATGAAAGTTGATAGAATGTTGAATTTTTATTTAGATTCTAAATTGGACAATAATAAGGATTCTAAGCCACAAACAATACTGTTCAGACCAATTCATACAGGAAAGTTATTGTTTCAAAAGATATTTAGATACTAAAATGGCTTTTAATGTATGTATGATAATATTTATTCATGGGTTTGGCTTAATTATTGTATACAGACATTTTGCAAGTGAGAAATTTTTAAAGATGTGTGCTGATATCTTACTTTTTTATTTACTTCATTGCATGTTTGAATAAATCATTTTTCTGCCTATGAATAGAAAGAGGCCAAACAACTATTAGTACAGAGGTTTTGCAAGCTTTCCCACAAAAACAGGATTTCTTTTTTAGGGATCTTAATGATCTGGGACAGAGGTTGGCAAACTTTTTCTACAAAGGGCCAGATGGTAAGTATTTCAGGCTTTGCAGCAGGACATGCCATATGTCTCTGTAGAAACCACTCAACTCTGTGAATTCTGCTTATGTAATAAAAAATAATAACAGATAATACATAAAGGAATGGGTGTGGCTGTGTTCCATTAAATTTTAATTACAAAAACAGTTGGTGAGCTGTAATGGGCCATTGGGCCACAGTTTGTTGACTCCTGATCTAGTATATTGGAGTCTCTGGAAAGGTAGTATGTATTTTTAAAAATCTATAATTATTTTAAGACAATGTTTACTTTAGAACTAAAATGTACTTGTTGCCCTAAATAGTCTATGTTGAATAAACATTTTTTTTGACTTAGTTACTACAATGACCCCTATCTTCACCAATGGGCTCATCAACAGTGGTCATGGTGGCAGGAATGGAAGTCATGCATGGGCTCAGCAGCGTAGACTTCCACTCACCAAGGCCAACCTGGCTATGGCCATTACTCTCTGTCCAGTCTGCCAGCAGCAGAGAATAACACTGTGCACCCCATTCCCTTGGGTAATCAGCCAGCTATTTGGTGGCAGGATGATTGCATTGGACCTCTTTCATCATGGAAATAGCAGTGTTGTGTCCTTACTGGAAAAGACACTACTTCACTTATAAATTTGCCTGTCAATAACATTTAATTGCATCTTAGGCTAAAAAGAGTATCTTTATTATGGCTACTAAGATCTTGCTTGACTGGTCTTTCCCTATTTCTCCAGCCTTGACTTTTACCACACACCTCCTTTCTCTCTGATTGCTAGTCACGTAGTTGTTTTTTCAGTCCCTCAATCAATGCTCCCCCCTATTGCAAATTAAGATGAGGAATTTTATGATAGTTCAAGAAAATAGAAGAATAGAATTTATGAAAATTTCATTTACAACTAACTGAAGCTTTGTGATACTGTCTTATTTTTTCTGCCATGTGACTTTTAAAAGTAGTCTTTACTCTTATATATGTCCTCCCTTCCCTTTGAAGAACTATGTAATCTTTACCTAATGAAAAGTAATTCATCTTTATAACATTCTACAATGTTTGGGATGAATAGATGTGTAATTCTATTTAATAGATGAGGTCAAGAAAGGTGAAGTGACTTCCTCAAGGCTATATAGTTATGGGCCCCAGAGTGGGAACCAAGTTTTCTAACTCTTACTCAAATGCCTTTCACAACTGACCCAGAATTATGTTTAAGTATTCTGCAGTATTTCATCTTCTGAAAATTCAAGGACATTGCAAACACCCAGTTGATATGCATTTTCAATATTAGCCTTAAGGGTTAAAAATGAAACAAGAAAGCAAATCGATTCAATCAAAAAAGGTGATTTTCTTCCAGGAGGAAGGTTAACAGGGAGAGGTGATTGCCAGTATGGATCTGACGTTGCTTTTGTCGTTAGTTTGACTGATTCACGTCTTTCTATTATCAGCCCTCTTTTGTACTTTATTTTTTATCTAGGTAGATTATGCACTATCTTCCTCTTGCCATTTCTGGGGGAAAAAATACCCATAAGAGTTGATGAATATTTCCACTGGATCCTAACATCTCATGCTTCTGGCTTTCTAGAGTCATGATATAGACCCGGTGCTACTCAAGCAATATAAGAAGCGTTCAGAGAACCCATAGGCTTGAAGGGAATTGCTAAAAGGTAAGGCAGAACTATGGTAATATTAAGGTTGATTTATAGAATTAATTCAGAAAAGATGAGGAAAAAATCATTATTCTTACAATAAATATAGAAAAATAAACTAAATATTACACTTTTAAAAGGCACAAAACCTGATATAGGAAGAAGAATATTTACCTTAACAAAAATAAACAGGAATGCTTCATTTTTGGTTTTTTTACACATTAGTCATATGTAAGAGTTGTTTCACAGATCAAATAACTTATTTCAGATACTTTTGATATGCCAAAATGAAAATATAAAGGGTCTTTAAAAAGTTCATGGAAAGATTAGTATTATCTTTTATTTCTATTTTTCCACAAACTTTTTAAGTACTCTCCTGTATTAGTCTGTTTCTGTTGCTTATAACAAAATACCTGGAACTGGGTGATTTATAAAGGAAACAAAATTTTTTGCTTACAGTTTCTGAGGCAGGGAAGTTCAAAGTCCAGAGAACACATCTGGCTAGGGTCATCCTTGGTGGTGGCTTCAGTGACACAGAGCATCACATTGCGAGATGGCAGAAGCAGAGAAAGAGAGAGCTCCTCCTGAACCTTCCTTTTAAAGACCTCCAAACCATGCCCATGACCACCATTAAAACCATCAGCTTAATCACTTCTTCAAGGTCCCACCTTTGAATTACCAGAAAAAGATTTCCCACTCTCAACAGCTACATTGGGGATTAAGCTTTGGGGGACATTCAATGCAAGGCACCTCCTCCATCTTTATTTTTCTATCTGTAAAATAGAAAAGACAATACCAGACTTTTCTATCTTAACTCACAAGATTGATAAAAGGATTAATTAAGCTAACTAAATATAAACATGCAAAGTTTTAATGCTTCAAATCAACCTTAGATTGTGATGTTTGTTAAACTGACTTCAAGTATATTAAAGTCAATGCACATATTTGTATAGAAAATATCTGAATAATTATGATGATAATCTCTGAGTCATTAGATTTTTGGTGATTTTAATTTTAAAGTGGCTTATTTTTATTTTTCTGGAAAAATTAATTTTATAGCAAAAATAAAATAGTACATTAAGGTGAAATTATTTCACTTGAGTGAAATTTTTTATCATAAAGTTGATTATGTTTCTTGTTTTAAATGATGTTTTAAAATCATGAAAACATTGACTGGGACAGAATAATTATACAGCAGGTGATATAATTAAGAAATATTTGTTTTAATCATTTCATTTAACTATACCGATTAATTCTTATATATTACCAAAGATCACACAAGAATAACAGGATGTTATTGAGTTTCATGCTAAGCCTAAATAGTCTACATAATTGGAAGACAATTAAATGTGATATACGAAAGTCAATAGGTATGGTTGCTGCCTTGGGTAGAATGCCCCCCCCACACACACACACATAATTCCCACCTTAACTATTTATTTTTCTTTAATTTTATTTTGTCAATATACAATGTGGTTGATTATTGTGGCCCATTACCAAAAACACCTCCCTCCGTCCTCTACAACCTCCCTCCCAACAATGTCCTTTCTGTTTGCTTGTCATATCAATTTCAAGGAATTGTAATTCTTATGTCTTCTCCCCGCCCCCAAGTTTTTTTGTGTGTATTTATTTATTTACTTTTACCACCCACAAATAAGTGAGAACATGTGATATTTCTCTTTCTATGCCTGACTCATTTCACTTAATATAATTCACTCTAGGTTCATCCATGTAGTTGCAAATGGCAGTATTTCATTCTTTCTAATAGCTGAGTAGTATTCCATTGTGTAGATATACCACATTTTCCATATCCACTCATCTGATGACGGACATTTGGGCTGGTTCCAACTCTTAGCTATTGTAAAGAGTGCTGCAATGAACCTTGGGGAACAGGTATACCTTTGACTTGATGATTTCCATTCCTTTGGGTATATTCCCAGCAGGAGGATAGCTGGGTCATATGGTAGAACTATCTGCAATTGTTTGAGGAACCTCCAAAACATTTTCCATAGAGGCTGCACCATTTTGCATTCCCACCAACAATGTATGAGAGTTCCTTATTCTCCACAATGTTGCCAGCATTTATCGTTCACAGACTTTTGGATATTAGCCATCCTAACTGGTGAAATGGTATCTCAGTGTGTTTTTTTTTTTTTTTTTTTTTTTTTTTTTTTTTTTTTTT
>NW_007727592.1:41083-78022 GCF_000696425.1 Galeopterus variegatus | reverse complement strand
AGGAAATAAAGGGCATCCAGATTGGAAAAGATGAAGCCAAACTGTCCCTGTTTGCAGGTGACATGATCCTATAGATCGAACAGCCTAAAGCCTCTACAAAAAAACTCTTGGAGTTGATAAATGATTTCAGCAAAGTAGCAGGATACAAAATCAACACACAAAAATCAGTAGCATTTCTATTGTACAATAGTGAACATGCAGAAAGAGAAATCAAGAAAGCTTGCCCATTTACAATAGCCACCAAAAAAATAAAATAGTTAGGAATAGAGTTAACCAAGGATGTGAAAAATCTCTATAATGAGAACAACAAACCCCTCCTGAGAGAAATTAGAGAGGATAAAAGAAGATGGAAAGATATCCCGTGTTCATGGATTGGAAGAATCAACATTGTGAAAATGTCCATACTGCACAAAGTGACATACAAATTCAATGCAATCCCCATCAAAATTCCAATGACATTTTTCTCAGAAATGGAAAGAACTATCCAGACTGTTATATGGCATAACAAAAGACCATGCATAACCAAAGCAATGCTGAGCAAAAAAAATAAAGCTGGAGGCATAACACTACCTGGCTTTTAACTATACTAAAGCTGGAGGCATAACACTACCTGACTTTAAACTATACTACAAAGCTATAATAACCAGAACAGCATGGTACTGGCATAAAAACAGACACACTGATCAATGGCATAGAATAGAGAATCCAGACATCAACCCACACACATACAGCCATCTGATCTTTGACAAAGGCACCAAGCCTATACACTGGGGAAGAGTCTGCCTCTTCAGCAAATGGCGCTGGGATAACTGGATATCCATATGCAGGAGAATGAAACTAGACCCATACATTTCACTATATACTAAGGTCAACTCAAAATGGATTAAAGAATTAAATATACACCCTGAAACAATAAAACTTCTTAAAGAAAACATAGGAGAAACACTTCACGAAGTAGGACTGGACACCGACTTCATGAATATAACCCCAAAGCATGGACAACCAAAGGAAAAATAAACAAATGTGATTATGTCAAACTAAAGAGCTTCTGCACAGCAAAAGAAACAATTAACAGAGTTAAAAGACAACCAACAGAGTAGGAGAAAATATTTGCAAAATATACTTCTGACAAAGGATTAATATCCAGAATATACAAGGAACCCACTGTAACTACTGAGGGTGGGAAATCCTATTATGGCAATTGAATGGTGGAGACTTGAAGAGGTCATTAGATTGTAGGACCATGATGTAATGAATGGATTAAAAATGGTCATGGGCATGGTTCTAAGGGCTTTATAAAGACAGTGAATGAGAAGTTTACTCTCTTTCTATTCCGCTATTTTCACAATGTGATACCCTGCTATCACTGTTGCCACCACCAAGGAAGACCCTCATCAGGTGTGTTCCCTGGACATTGGACTTCCCAGGCTCAAAAACATTAAGCAGTAAATTTTATTTTCTTTATAAAATACCCAGTTCCATATATTTTGTTATAAGCAACAGAAATGGACTAATATAGTTCCTTGGATTGTCCTCTGGCCATATGTAGTAGGTCTGGATTTACAAGAATATCTACTTAAAATGTTATGATTTTTGACACATTAAAAATGTGTCTATTCAGGTAAATACATTAATCAGATAGTAGTAACAGTTTTGCTCAATCTGAGTTTTAAACCAGTCATAAGCCTACCTAAAAGATCATTACAAACAACCAGAATATCACTAGTTTAAATAGATCTTACAAAACAAATAACTGACATGTTACCACTCTTTTTCTTGTGTTTTAGATATGGTCTTTGCATAGCACAGGAGAAGCAACAGTAAGTACAACTCAGTTAATATTGGATTTGTTTAGATATCCTAGTTGAATATAGATAGATAGATTGATAGAGCCATAATTCCTGCAGAAATATACATTCTCTTTCTCCTAATAACTGGTGGCCTTAGACACACTAAGTAGAAGATAATTGATCAAACTCTTAAAGCTATAAAACAAAATGAAAGTCTCTAGGGGCTTACTCAAGCAAAACCTGAAATAAGAATGATGCAGGGCATGTACTAGTTCTTTAAAGATATATACAACCTAAGAATAGTGTCATTTCAATACTCATGAGTTAGTGGCTGCTAAATTTGATTTAGTGTATAATATATTAGATTCCACAAGTTATGTATCTAATTAAGAAGGCTATGTTTCTGGTTCCAGAGGTGATGTTTCAGATTTATGCAGGACGTCTAATTCAGCAGATGATATACCTTACTCAGTGCATGATGTATCTGATACAAAAGGTGATATATTTAATTCAGCAGCTAATATATCAGATTCAAAATGTGATCAATTTTTTCCAGTAAGTAATTAATTTTACTCATTACTGATTTATCTGTTTTAGCATGACCTATGTAATATTCTGCAAGTTATTTATTTATGTATATGGGGTATGTATTTTATTATTAATAGAAATTTTCACTTTAAAATAGTTCAGAAATTCCTGGATTACTTTGACTCTTGTTTCTCCATTTCACACATTTTTTAAGTGATATTTTCAGAGACCACCTAGTTCAGAATAATCAGAAATGCCTACTAAATGTGTATATTCATCAGACCCACCACAGACTTAATAAAGAGTAGGGCTGAGTAGCTGCATATACAACAAGGACCCAAGATAATTTTTATGCACAGTGAAGCTGTATGCTTTATGAAGCTTGAAGATTCTGATATTCTAGAAACAAGATATATTAAACCAAAGAAGAGGAAAATGTGATGTTCTGCTAAACATGAAAAATATATTTATGATGCATCTTAAACTTACTTTATGTTTTTTTGTTGTTGTAGTAGCTATCACAACACTTTGTCTTATGTCTATACTACCTCTAGTGTAAGGTATAAAAATGCTATTCAAAACTCACCTGTGATTTGTTTTAAGTAATGAAGTAAATTTATCATCTCTCCTTGTAGTCTGTTCAAAAGACTGGGTGTATTCACAGTCTGACAAGTGAGGCCTGCATTTTAGGGCATAGAAGAAAATAGTCACTTTTTTTTTACTTTGATATTTTGATTTCAGACATCCCTATATATCCATTTACAGTAATCATGAGTATTCTACACTATTTTAAACTCTCTTCCTTCCAGAATTACAATAGAATTGCATTTTCTCAAATCCCATAAGTGATGTATAGCCATATGACTTGGCTTGGCCAATAAAATCTGAGCAGAAGTGATATATATCACCTCTAGGTAGAAGCTTTAACAATCACCGTGTATGTTTCCCATCCTCTCCCCTTTCTAATGAAGGTGTTTATTTGGATTATTCTGTCTCTCTTTGACCATTTTATATTGCATATGTGTGACAGGCAGATAATTGTCCTTTATATTCTTTAGGTCTTCAGATAAGGAGGAGTTATATCTGCATCTGATACAGAGCTTACTGTGCCTGACTCAGAGATCTTGGATTTTGAGCTTCACACAGTCACCGGATGAGATTTTGTTTGTTCTCTCTGGGGTAGTAACGATAATATTCTGTGTGAAGAAAGTGAGTGAATTGTATCTTTTGTGACCAGAAAGGCAGACTATGGTATTCATTATTATTTGTCACCATTTATTTCGGGTTCTCCTCATTCATTCTAGTCACACGATGAGATTTCACTTCCCAAGCCCCACAAAGTTAGTCATGGCCACTAGACTAGTTTTAACCAATGAAATGTGAGGAGATATGCTGTGCTTCACTTCAGAGTGGAGGCTATGAGAGTCAGTGCATGTTTGCTTGTTCTCTTTATCTTTATCTCAGTGGCTAGCAGAATCCTGGATGGTAGCTTCTCTTTTAGCTGTGTCTCAATAAAGACAAAATGGAACACATATTCCAGCTAACCTATAATAGATATATAGCATGAGGAAGAAATAAACTTTGGTTGCTTTAAGCCAATGAGATTTTGAGATTGGTACTACAACAAAAACTAGTCCTTCTTGACTAGTACACAGCATAAAAAGCTCTTCTAACTCGGTTGCACAATGGTTTCTTATTTTTAACATTTTGCTACAGATATGTTCATACATAGCCAGTTTCAGACAGTTGAGTGACCTATTGCTGGATATTTCTAGATGTTTAATTCTATTTTCTTCTATACTGTCCATGTACTGGCTTTAGCACTTATTAGCATTTTCATGAAAGTTGGGATGAAGAAAAAATAATTTGAATAAGTTTCCTATATGTTGGCAGCTTCTCTACAATGTCTTAAGGAAAAAGTTTGAATACTTGGCTGTCGTGAAAATATGAAAAGTCTGGGAATTTCCATTACCTGTACCATTCCATAGAAAAACAGAAGTTGACACTTAGACTTTTGTATTCTGATTAGGAAGATGTTGCTAGTCCTGGGACTCCATAGTCATATTTCCACTTTATTTCTGATTATAACTTAATGAGATGCTGGCATCCTGAGAAATAATCATTTATGGTCAATTGTATGATCTTATATTAATTTCCATCAGTTACTCTTCCACTCAATATAGGATGTACTGCTATGGGAAATGAAAGTACCTAAATAAAGGATCAGAAAACTATAGCCTGCAGGCTAAATCTGGCTTTCCATTTGTTGTCACACAGTCCTCAACCTAAGAATGGATTTTGCATTTTTAGGTGGTTGAAAAAAAAAATAAGAATATTTTGTGACACAAAAAAATATATAAAATTCAAATTTCTGTGTCAATAAAAGAATTTTATTAGAACACATTCATGCCCATTCGTTTATGTGTTGTGTCTGGTTACTTTCACACTATAATGGCAGAGGTGAGTAGTAGCTTGCAACAGAGACCATATGGTTCATAAAAGCTAAAATAGTTACGACCATGACCTTTGCAGAACATGTTTACCAACTACTATTTTCAATGATTAATATTTTGGCTGTTTGTAATCAAATAAACTCTGAACATTTTTTGATGACATTTAATTTTTCATGCTAGAAGTTGATTGCTGATACCTGTTTTTTGTAATAATTAAAATTTAATATTAATCTTGTATCACCAGTTAATTTTGATTCCTTAAATATTACAACTAATCAGCAACAGTAAATTTTTGACAAACCATAATAAAATTATCTTTTATAATAATGTATTTCTAGCAGAAGAGTGTTTGACTAATAAGTAGAAAATCCTCAGAAAGCCTGGAAGTCTTTAATTTTACTTGTAAAAATATTTGAAATTCACATTTTCTTTCATTTATCTTCAAGATAAATGAAAAGACTATTTAATTAAAATTATTTTACACACCTCAATGAAAATATCTTGCAATAATAGCATTTTGTAATTTTCAGAAATTAAACATACTGTGTAAGGCTTTGATTTGCCTACATGTGATAAAAAAAAATGTTAGTAGCAATACATTTGAGGTTAATATTGCAAAAAGAGGTAATTTGTTTTAATGTTAAATAGCCTCCATTCTTTTTGAAAATTGATTTAAATTCTATAAGTGAAAATACATAGAAAAGTAAACAAGTTAATTTTTGTATATGGTGTAAGACAAGGATTCAATTTCATCCTTTTGCATGTGGATATACAGTCTTTTCAGCACTATTTATTGAAGAGACATTCCTTTCCCTGTTGTAGATTCTTGGTGCCCTTGTCAAAGATTAGTTGACCATATATGTGTTGGTTTAATTCTAGGTTCTCTATTTTGCTCCATTGGTCTATGTGTCTGTTTCCATGCCAGTACCATACTGTTTTGATTACTATAACTTTGTAACATATTTTGAAGTTAGGTAGTGTAATGTCTCTAGCTTTGTTGTTCTTGCCCAGGACTACTTTGGCTATTTAAGGTCTTTTGTGGTTCCATACGAATTTTGGAATTTTGCTGTGTCTGTAAAAAAATGACATTGAAATTTTGATAGGGATTGCATTGAATCTGTAGTTTCCTTTGGGTAGCATGAACGTTTTAACAATATTAATTCTTTCAATCCATGAACATGAAATATCTTTCCATTTATTTGTGTCTTTCTCCATTTCTTTTGTCAATGTCTTATACTTTACAGTGTACAGATAGTTCATCTCCTTGGTTAAATTAATTTCTAAGTATTTTATTTTTTTGATTCTATTGTAAATAGGATAATTTTCTTAATTTCTTTTTCAAATAGTTTATTGGTAGTGTATAGAAAACAAACTGATATTTGTGTGTTGATTTTGTATCCTACAACTTACTGAATTTATTTATTAGTTCTAATAGTTTTTTTTGTTGAAGCCTTTAGGTTTTTCTATATATAAGATCATAGCATCTGTAAGCAGAGACAACTTATCTTTTTCCTTTCCAATTTAGATGATTTTATTTCTTTTTTTACATCATATACAAAAATTAACTTGAAATGAGTTAAAGACTTAAATGTAAGGTTTGAAATGGTAAAACTCCTAGAAAAAAGCATAAGGAAAAAGTTCCTTGTCTTGGTAATATTTTATTTGATGTGACATCAAAAGCACAGGTAATAAAAGCAAAAATAAACATGTGGAACTACATCAAACTAAAGAGCTTTTGTACAACAAAGGAAACAATCAACAAAATGAAAACAAAACCTATGGAATGAGAGGAAACATCTGCAAAGCATGTATTTGATAAGGGCTTAAAATCAAAAAATATAAGGAACCCATACAACTCAATAGCAAAAAACCAAAACAAACAAACAAACAAAAAAACATAACTAGCTTTAAAAATGGGCAAATGACCCAAATAGACATTTTCTCAAAGAAGATATACAAATGGCCAACAGGCATATGAAAAGGTGATAACATCACTAATAATCAGGAGCATACAAATCAAAATCACAATGATATATCACCTCATAACTGCTAGAATGGCTATTATAAAAAAGATAAGAGATGACAAGTATTGGTGAGGGTGTGAAGAAAATGAAACCCTTGTGCACCATTGGTAGGAATGTAAATTATTACAGCTATCATGAAAAGCATTATGGGACATGCATGAGAAAACAAACAAAAACACAGTATGGAGGTTCCTCAAAAAAAATAAAATTAGACCTTCCATATGACTTATTAATTTTACTTCTGGCTATATATCCAAAACTATCTTTGTCAATTAAGTTCCTTAAAATAAAAAAGCAGGGCCAGACCATGGCTCACTTGGGAGAGTGTGGTGCCGATAAAACCAAGGCCATGGGTTTGGATCCCTATATAGGGAGAGCGTGGTGCTGACACCACCAGTTAAAGGGTTAAGATCCCTTTACTGGTATAAAAAAATTAAAATTAAAAAAATAATAAGAAAATAAAATAAAAAGCAAATAAACCAATAAACATGATAATCACTAAAAACAATGGACAATTGAATGATGAAATGTTAGGTAGGATTATTATAATATTTTCCATTTACTTTTCTTCTAAATCGTCCATTTAAATAACAAATTCAAGAGGAAATGAGTAGGAATTTACAACTCAAAATTGTTCCAAGCTTCTAAACATGAAATTAAACTTTAGACTTGAATCTCTCTTTAGTTAAGAGGCTGAAAACTTTCTTAATCTAAACCAGCATGTTTCATTACAAGAAACATTAGGTTTGGCTTCAGCACACAAGGGCTTTGGCCTATGATACTTTAGAGAGAAAGTTTCATTTTTCTGGTAACTTACTTGTATAATGAGAATGAATATCAATACCTGTTTTACCCTTCTCAATGGTGAGAAGAGAAAAAACATTGATAGAGCAGCCACTAAATGCCAGGAACTGTACTAGGCATTGTATATACATTACGTCATTTAATCCTCAAAACAGACCTGCAAAAGTAGAATTAATCTGATTTTGATTTTAGGAAATATAATACATAAAAGTTAAGTGGCAGTATCATTCAGTCAGAAGAAAAGGCCCTGGCATCAAACAAATTTTGATTTGAATCACATATCTGCCATATGCTAACCTTTTGACCCTGAGCAATTTTACTTAAATTTTCTGAGCCTCTTTCTTCATCTATAAAAATTAGGCTACCTACCTATATTATAGCATGTTTTCTTTCAGGTTTAAACCAGCTTAAATTAAAAGCACATTAGTGGCCTCCACTGATGGCCAGCAGGAGGGCAGGGACCATCAGGAGCAGAAGTTAGCCCCTACTGACAGATGGCAAGAGTGTGGGGCACCATTGTGCGGGCAGCCCACCACTGCCACAGACACTGCTGCCATGAGGGTGGCCCACACCACAGCAGCCTTTGCTGCCACAGCAGACACTACTGTCATGCAGTCAGCTGACAGACCACTTGGCTGCACTGACACAGGAGATTCACCAGTAGAGCCCAGGGAAAGAGGTGAGTGAGTGCAGTGTGACCTAGTGGCCTAACACATAGGGGAAATTATGCTGTTCCCTGTGGTAACATACATGGGGGTGGGAAGTATGTGTGCAGCCCACATGACTGCATTGATCTGGGGAGAGAAACACACAGAACCCCTCAAGAGTGCAGAAGCCCAGGATAGTTGAATAGAGTAAGGAAGAAAATTCCCAACCACCATCAACCCATTCCCCAAAGGGGGGAAGCAAAGACCCAGGAGGAACCTTTGCCTGTAGGAAATAGGAAAGTGAAACCCCACGCAGGTTCCCCTATTCAAATTGAGGAGCTTCATTATACCACAGTGCACCCATCAGGGTCATCAGATGTTAGCCAGAGTACCAACAAGCCCAGCCAGGGAAACCTACCCCAGCCAAAGAGCAAAAGGGCACCCAGGTGCTTCTCCCAAGAACTCAAGAGTTCACCCACATCCTTGATGACCCAACACAGTGTCACTAACCTCAGCAAGGAATTATTAAGTGCCCTAGTGCCTAGGCCATGGAAGCACCCATATGCAACTTCAGCACTAAATACAGCCTAAGTCTAAGTGCACACATGGAAACTACACTACTACATCTATCAGGAACCTATACTGAAACCCCCTACTTGACAGTCAATATAAAACATATCTAAGGAGGAAGTCTCTATTGTCAAACCCCACTTCAGAAAAACAGAAGAAGCAACTTCTCTAATAGATGACCAACGATCAGTGTAGAAATGCTAGAAATATGAAAAACAACAACAACAACAACAAAACAAACAAACAAACGAACAAACAACAAAACCCAATAATATGACACCAGGAAAGGAATACAAAAATTCTCATGTACCAGACCCCATAGAGCAAGAAACCCTTGAATAATCTTAATGAACCTCAATGAGATACAAAAAGCTCATTTAGATGACACAACAAAATAAGAAAAGCTACCCAGGATATGAAAGAGGAAATTTACAAAGAGATTAATAACTTAAAAAAGAATGTAGCAGTACTCTTAGAACTGAAGGGTTCATTCAGTGAAATAAGCACAACCAACAGCTTAAGCAGCAGGCTAGAGCAAGCAGAAGAAGGAATTTCTGATCTTGAAGATAGTCTTTTTGAAATAAATGAGTTGGACAAAAAAGAAAAAGAAAAAAGAGTTAAAAAATGAAAAACATCTAAGAGAAATAGCAGATAAGCTTAAGCACACAAACATCTGAATCATGGGTATTCCAGAAAGGGAGGAGAAAGAAAAAGGCATTGAAAACCTATTCAGCAAAACAATACTGGAAAACTTTCCAGGTATTAGTAGAGATAAGGACTTCCATATCCAAGACCCTCAAGGGTCCCCAAACAGATTCAATCTGAGAAGGTCCTCTCTGAGACGATATAGTCAAACTGTCAAAAGTCAAAGACAAAGAGGAAATCCTAAAAACAGCAAGAGAAAAGCATCAAGTCACCTATAAGGGAACCCTTATCAGACTAACAGCAGACTTACCAAGAGAAACTCTATAGGCTAGAAGACAATGAGATAATATATTCAAAATATTTAAAGAAAAAAGCTGTCAGCTGAGAATACTATATCTAGCAAGTCTATACTTCAGAAATGAAGGAGAAATAGTGTATTTCCCAAACAAACAAAAACTGTGGGAGTTCAACATCACATGACCAGCCCTACAAGAAATCCTCAATAGGTTCCTGCATCTAGAATCTAAAAAATGATAATCACTACCATGAATATACCAGAAAGAACTAAATCCATGGGTAGAACAAAAATGTAAATGAGAAAGAGAAGGAAACTATATCTCACCACATTAATAAACCAACAAAAAACAAGGACAAACAATAAAAGGGGAAGAATCAAATAAATGCTATTTAAAATGTTGAAAAGAAAATCATTAAAATACCCAGGAGTAAGAAAATACCTTTCAATAACAACACTAAATGGAATTGGATTAAATTCCCCACTTAAAAGACACAGATTGATTGGATCAAAAGCTAGACCAAATTATATGCTGTCTATAAGAGACTCACCTCATCTCTAAAGACACACACAGACTAATAGTAAATGGATGGAAAAATATATACCACAGAAATGGTAACCCAAACAAAGCAGGAGTAGCTATTCTTATATCGCATAAAATAAACTTCAAACCAAAAAACATAAAAAGAGACAAAGAAGGCCATTATATAATAATAAATGGATCTATCCAGCAAGAAGATATAACAATTGTAAATATATATACACCCACCATTGGAGCAGCCAGATATTTAAAGCAAAAGCTATTAGACCTAAAGAAAGAGATAGACACCAATACAGTAATAGTTGGGGATCTGAATACTCCTCCCACAGTATTGTACAGCTCATCGAGGCAAGAAATCAACAGCGAAACACAAGATTTATACTAAACTTTAGACCAATTGAACTTTGCAGTTATCTACAGAATATTTCATCCAACAACTAGAGGATATACATTATTGTAATTAGTACATGGAACATTCTCTATGATAAATCACATGTTAGGTCACAAAAATGTCTCATCAAATTTTAAAAAATCAAAATTGTTTAAAGTATCTTTTTAGACCATAAAAGATAAAAACTAGAAATCAATAACAAGTGAAACTCTGGAAATTATACAAATAACATGAAAATTAATCAACATGGTCCTGAATGACTTATGGGTCCAAGAAGAAATTAAACAGGAAATCAAAAAAATTTGTAAAACTAATGAAAAAAAGATGCATTATACCAAAACCTGTGGGATACTGCAAAAGCAGTACTGAGAGAAGTTCATTGCAATAAATGCTTACCCCACAAGAAGAGAAATATTTCAAATAAACTAATGCCACACCTCAAAGAACTAGAAAAACAAGAACAATCCAATTCCAAAATTAGGAGACAGAAAGAAATAATGAAGATCAGAGCAGAACTAAATGAAGTAGAGACCCCCCCCAAAACAATAGAAAAGACCAATGAAACAAAAAGTTGGTTATTTGAGAACATAAACAAAATAGACAAACCATTAGTTAGACCAACTAACAAAAGGAGAGAGAAGACCCAAATAACAAAATTCAGGAATGAAAAAGGAGACATTACAACCAATACCACAGAAATACAAAGAATAGTTAGGGACTATGACAAGCAACTATACTCCAACAAATTCGAAAACCTAGAAGAAATGGATAAATTTCTGGACACATACAAATTACCGAACTGACCCAAGAAGAAACAAAAAACCTAAACAAATAACTAGCAACAAGATTGAAGCACTAATCAGAAGTCTCCCCAAAAAGAAAATCCCATGACTGGATAGCTTTACTGCTGAATTTTACCAAACTTTTAAAGAGGAAATAATACCAATTCTCTTCAAAGTATTCTAAAAAATTGAAACAGAGGCTGTTCTCCCAAACTCATTCTACGAGGTCAGCATCACCCTGATAACAAAACCACACAAAGATGCCACAACAAAAAAAGACAACTGCAGGCCAATGTCTTTGTTGAATATAGACCCCCAAAATATTCAACCAAATATCAGTAAACAGAATACAGCAACACAGCAAAATAATTATACACCATGATTAAGTGGGTTTCATCCTAGGGCTGTGAGGATGGTTCAACATACACAAATCAATAAATGTGATACTTCACATCAACAAAATCAAGGATAAAAACCATATGATTATTTCAATAGACACAGGAAAAGCATTTGACAAAATTCAACATTCCTACATGATAAAGACTCTGAGAAAATTAGTTATTGAAGAAAGTTGTCTCAATAACAATAAAGCCATGTACAATAGTCCCACTGTCAATATCATCTTAAATGGGGAAAAGCTGAAAGCTTTTTCCTTTAAGAACAGGAACAAGATGAGGATGCCCACTCTCACAACTTCTATTTAAGATAGTATTGGAAGTTCTAGCCAGAGCAATCGGGCAAGAAAAAGAAACAAAGGGCATCCAGATAGGAAAAGATGAAGTCAAACTATCCTTTTTTGCAGATGACATGATACTATATGTTAAAAGACCTAAAGACTCTACCAAAAAACTCATAGAGCTGATAAGCCATTTCAGTAAAGTTGCAGGATACACAATCAACATGCAAATATCAATAATATTTTACATTCCAATAACAAACTAGCAGAAAATGTAATCATGAATGCAGGTCCATTTACAATAGTCATCAAAAACATAACATACCTAAGAATTAATTTAATGAAGGATGTGGAAGTTCTCTACAATGAGAACTACAAATCACTGCTCAATGAAATTAAAGAGGACACAAAGAGATGGAAAGACATTCTATGCACTTAGTCCGGAAGAAGCAACATTGTGAAAATGTCCATACAACCCAAAATGATCTACAGATTCAATGCAATCCTCATCAAGTACCAATGATATTCTTCACAGAAATAGAAAAAACATCCTAACATTTATATGGAAGAACAAAAGACCCTGAGTAGCCAAAGCAATCCTGATGGAAAAAAATTAATAAAGTTGGTGACATTACACTATCAGGCTTCAAAATATACTATAAAGCTATAGTAGCCAAAGCAGCATGGTACATAAAAACAGACACATAGACTAGTGGAACAGAATAGAGAACCTAGAAATCAATCCACAAACTTATAGCAAACTGATCTTTGAATAGTCACCAAGAATATACACTGGAGAGGACAGCCTTTTTAATAAATGGTGTTGGGAGAAATGGTCATCCAAGTGCAGAAGAATGAAACTAGTACCTTATCTCTTGCACATACCAAAATTAACATTAATTTAAAACTTAAATATAAGACCTTGAAACTACTAGAAGAAAATATAGGGGAAACACTTCAAGATGTAAGACTGGGCAAAGACTTTATGAATAAGACCACAAATGCACAGGCAGTAAAATAAAAAATAAATAAACAGGACTATATCAAACTAAAAAGCTTCTGCACAGCAAAGGAAACAATCCACAGAGAGAAAAGGCAACCTACAGAATGGGAGAATATATCTGCAGACTATACATCTGACAAGGGATTAATATCCACAAAATACAAAGAACTCAAACAATAGTGAAAAAAATACAAAAACAAGTAACTTGCTTAAAAAATGGGCAAAGGAGCTGAATAGGCATTTCTTAACAGAAGATAAATAAATGACAAAGAGACACATGAAAAAATTTTCAACATCACTAAGCATAAGGGAAATGCAAATCAAAACCACACTGAGATGTCATCTCACCACAGTTAGACTGGCTGATATCCAGAAGACAGGGAATGACAAATGTTGATAAGGATGTAGAGACAGGGGAACCCTCCTACACTGCTGGTGGGACTGTAAACTAGTGCAGTCATAATAGAAAAAGTATGCAGTTCCCTCAAACATCTACAGATAGAACTGCCATATGATCGAGCAATCCCACTGCTGGGTATATACCCAAAGGAATGAAAATCATCATGTCAAAGGAACACTTGCACGCCCATGTTTATCGCAGCTCTATTTATAATAGCCAAGAGTTGGAACCAACCTAAATGTCCATCAACAGGTGACTGGATAAGGAAAATGTGGCATACATACACAATGGAATACTACTTTGCCTTTAAAAAGAATGAAATTTTGCCATTCACAGCAACATCAACGAACTTAGAGAAAATTATGTTAAAAGAAATAAGCCAGGCACAGAAAGAGAAAGACCACATGCCCTCACTTGTAAGTGGGAGCTAAAAACATAAACGAATAAAAAAGAGAGAGATTGCAATCACCATAATTCATCGAACTTTCAAAAGTTGGGAACAGAACTGAAGCTACCAGAGATAGGTAAGTGGGAGGGGAGGTTAGCAACACATTGTTAAAGGGCCACAAAAAATGATTACATGTGTAATGTTGAATGTACTAATTATCCTGATTTGAGCCTCACATATTGCACACAGGTATTGATATTCAGTGCTGTACCCCACACATATGTGGAATTGATTATGTTTCAGTAATACAAATATATATGTATATAAATAAATAAAAATAAGGCACATTAGTGAATAAGACCTCAAAAGCACAGGCAACAAAAGCAAAAGTAAACAAATGGGATTACATCAAACTAATAAGCTTCTCATGTTAAAGGAAATAATCAGCAGAGCTAAGGACAACCTGTAGAATGGGAGAAAATATTTGCAAACTCTTTAGACAACAAGAGAGTAATATCCATAATATGTAAGGAACTCAAATGATTCAATGGCAAAAATAATAATAATCTGATTAAAAATTGGGCAAATGATCTGAATAGATACTTCTTAAATTAAGACATACGAATGGTCAACAGGTTCATGAAACAATGCTCAACATCACTAATCACCAGGGAAATGCAAATCAAGATCACAATGAGATATCATCTGACCTCAGTTAGAATGGCAATTATCAAAAATACAAAAAATATCAAATGCTTGCAAGGATGCAGAAAAAAGGGAAGGCTTATACACTGTTGGTGGAAATGTAAATTAGTACAGTCATTATGGAAAACAGTTTGGAAATTTCTCAAAAAACTACAAATAGAACTGCCATGTAACTCAGCAATTCCACTGCTTGATATATATCCAAAGAAAAGAAAATTAGCATACCATGGCAATATCTGCAGCCCCATGTTTATTGCATGGTAAGGTAACTATAGTAAACAACAATTTATTGTATAATTTCAAATAGATAAAAAAGAGGATGTCAAATGTTTCCAAAACAAAGAAATGACAAACGTTTAAGGTGATGGATATGCTAATTATTTCGATTTGATGATTACACATTGTATACGTGTATCCAAATACCACATTGTACTCCATGCATATGAACGACTATTATGTGTCAATTAAAAATAAAAACTTTAAAAAGGATATTATCTCAGGGATCTGTAAGAATTTCTCACAACCCAGTCTTGATTAAACACTGAAAGCTCTGAGCCTTCAGCAGCTTACAGCTCCAGTATTTACCGAAATTTTTATAATTTTTGTTTCTTATTTCAATTCATGACAGAGATAATCTGATTGGCTTATTTTGAGTCAAGTATCCATTCAGTGGTAACCAGGGGGCAGGGTCACCTCTTACAATGCTGTTTATGTCTGTCCCCTTATTGGTAGTTGTGGAAAATATTTTCAAAGAATGAAGGTAAGTGCTGAACTAGCACCTCAAATACTCCTTTGGTCATTGTGAGTATTCGAAAGTGATATAACATGTCACTCAGAAAATATTCAATAAATTATAAATGTTCTTAATGGCTTATTATTATTTTTCAAGGTACACTTACATAACTTTTATTGAGGGCTTGCCATGTACCAAATGCATTATTTACATTAAAAAAATTTAATCCAGTACCTATAACACTGCCTGGCAGAATAAGGATTTAATAAATATTTGTTGAAAAAAATATGAAAAAACAAATCCTCAAAACAAATATCAAAATGTAGGCTTTATTAACCCAATTTACAGAAGAAAAAATGATTGATCATAATTACTCAACCAGTAGGTGGCAAAGGACTGTCAGGCTCTGTTATCACCCATTGCGGGTAAGAGAGAAAACTGGCAGCCTTCTCCCTGTGTCTTATTCTATAATCCTAATATTGTGGGTGAGATAAATTTTATGAATCTTATTCCACACCGATCATTATCATGACACATGTATATTGTGGCTGAGATAAATTTTATGAATCTTATTCCACACCAATCATTATCATGACACAGGTCAATCTGTTTTATGACATTTGTCACTTGCATTTTCTATAACAAAGTATTTGCATACAGATAATTTTTATGATTGTTAGTTGTTTACTTATCTGTCTCCTCTTCTAATCCTGTGCATTCTTTAAAGAGAAGGTCAATATACTATGCAACTTTATTTTAATTACAACTAATACAGTCATGGTACATAATACATGTTAGATAAATATCGAATGAATGATCAAGAATATAAGGTGATGTAAGATAATGTAATGTAATGTAAGGATGTAATGTAAGGTAAGATTTCTACAAACACTGGCAGAGTTCTGACACAGAGTTTATATAGAAAATTCAAACACGTAAAACCAAGGGAATTTTGCTTTAGGGTCTGAATTTGTATTAGTCCATTTTGTGTTCCTATAACAGAAATACCTGAGACTGGGTAAGTATTAGTCCATTTTGTGTTCCTATAACAGAAATACCTGAGACTGGGTAATTATAAAGGAAAGAGGTTTATTTGGCTTACGATTCTGGGACAGCTGCATCTGGCATGAGCCTCAGACTGCTTCTACACATGGCAGAAAGCTACAGGCAGCCAGCAGCGGGTACAACCAGATCACATGGCAAGAAGAAGCAAGAGAGCAAGAGGGGAGGTGCCAGTGTCTATTAAACAACCAGATCTCGCGGGAACTAATAGAGCAAGAACTCACTCATTAAGCCTTCCTCCCCCAGGGAGAGCATTAATCCATTCATGAGGGATACGCCCCCATGACTCAATCAGTTTCCAACACTGCCACCCTGGGGATCAAACTTCCACATGAGTTTTGGAGGGGAAAACACATCCACACTCCATCAGAATTGTTCTAGTCGTTACCTCAATTCTTCATTTTATAAAGTATAAGTAGTTTTCAAATACGACTTTAACTGTGGAAAGTAAAGTTTAATTGATTAATGAGGCAATCTAGTTCTCAGCAAGGCTATGAAATCCAGGTACACTCTAAAATTTCATTGTGGTTGTTTTTGTTTTGTTTTGCCTAACAATTACTGAGTCGTTATTGCTATCCTTACTATACAAACACTTTACATACATTATTTTATTTAACCTTCCTATGAGAACAGGACAGTTAAAATGATTTGTTCAATGTCAATAAGGATGAGTGGTGATAGTCTCAGTCATGATTTCATTTCAGTGCTCAAGACTGTATCTACTAAACTAGACCACATCTCATTCCCAGTCTCCTCAGCAGCTTTTCTGCACCTTCCATGAGTGAACAGTGACAACAAAAGCTCATCAATAATGAATACCTACAATCCATATTTGTCCACTAACCCTGGAGCAAAGCTGTTCATTCCGTAGAAATAGATACGTGTATGGAAAAGATGATAGAAGGAAACTGAAGTAATTCATCTTTGGTGACTGAATGCGAAGAAGCTTTGCAGGGTGCAAAAAGGAAAAATTTAAGAGCAACTGAAGATGCTATGTCTGTTACAAAGAGATGGACTACTTAGTAAACTTGGTAGGTGAAGCATGTGAATGATGCAATTCAAGGGTTATGGAGAAGACTACAGCTTACAGGGAGGCTGATGCTTGAAATTCTATAATTTGCCTCTAAGCATTGGATTTTTACTTATATTAGCATTCAGGTAAACTTAGGTTGGTAACACTTCAAGTAGTTATGGATAAATTTATATTAATGTGAGTAAGAAATAGGACATATTGTTTAGGGATTTTAAAAATAGGTCAAAAGGCAGATTGGGTAATAATAACACTGATCAGTAAAATATATGCAACATTAGGGGAATATAGGTTCTTAAACTCAAGAAAGCACATAGAAGTCAAATTTCGCATGAAATTCAGTCTTGTACAAAAACCAAGTTATGCAGACATACTAGGGTTGGAATTTTTATCCCTCTGTTTGAACAACCCCAATCTGAGGTTAGGGTTATTCACCCTGATATAGATGGGATTTTGCTTTTTCCTAGATTGTGGAGGAACGATCTTTCTGTATGATGTGATGATTGTGGAGGGAAAAAAGTTCCTTATTTGGGGTTGTTTACAGAAGTGTGGAGGAACAATTTTGAAACAAACTCATTATTTGGACCTTATTTGTTTTCTTCTCATGTTTTAACGGCAGGTCATCATCTCTCACTTGATCTGGACCCCAGTGAGATGGCAAGAGTCTGAAAGGAGCTTCCAGGTAGGCAGAGAGAGGAAGCCTAAAAAATTTTGCATTCTCTAAAGTTTTACCTCTGTGTCCAGCCACGTGAGGAAAGCACAGCTTGAACAGATCAGCCTGGCCTGTGTGAAACGGGCTCAGATATGAGAATTAAAGAAAGGAAGGGTGCCTGCGTGCCTGATAAAGATAGTCATATGCAGACACACACATTGACACACACGCAGAGCACTACAGCTATAAATGGAAGGATGACCTTTGTGAGAAAATTGTGAAAAACCATGTTGGCTATGCATTGAAATACAGTGTATAGAATAGAAATAAATAGCACAGACTTCAAAATCACACACACTTGTTTCCAGTACAGGCTCTGGTATATTAAGCCATTTGGCTGAGGATATGTTACATAACCCCTTAGTTTTAATTTCTTCATCTACAAATGGCTGTTGTCTTAATACTTTTTTCAGAGGACTTTCCTAAGAAATTAATGAAGTAGTACACATAAAGTGTTCATTGTGGTGTTTACCATACAGTAAAACTCAATAAATAGTATTAATGCTCATGATGATAATCATGTCAATGATGATAACAGAATAATAGTGATGATTCTGTAATTACTTTTTAGCATAAATTTTAGGCAAAAAATGTAAATTAGTACTATAAATTATTATATACTGCATAAACTTTAATAATAATTAAAACATACCATACCACACTCACCAATAAACTGTTTCTTCCCTAATTTTTGAAGAACTGTTCATATCTTATCAGTAAGTAAAATTCTTCTTACATAATTTTCCTTAGGTACAGAAGTATTACTCCTACCTGATCCTGATTTTTTTCTTTCTAATTTGATGTGATTCAACAAACATTCAAAATTAGTAAGGATATGAAAGATTGGAACAATGGAATTAACAAGCTTGATCATATATGTATGTACCACATATGTCCACATAAAAAATTGTACATGAATGTTCATAACATTCATAATAGCCAAAAAGTGGAAACAACCCAGATGTCCATTAACAGATGAATGAATAATCAAAATGTGTTATATTCATACAGTGGAATATCACTCAGCAATAAATAATGAATAAAGAGCTGATACATGTTAAAACTAACTGAGCTAAAATCAAGGTGTCAATAGGGCTGCATTCCTTTCTGGATGCCCTGGGGAGAAAATCCATTTTCTTGCCATTCCCAGCTTCTGAAGGTCACCCACATTCCTTGGGTTGTGGGCCCCTTCCTCCTTTAAAACCAGCAATTTCATATCTCTTTGACACTTCTTAGATTGTCACACATCTCTCCTTGAACACAGCAGGGAAAGACTCTCCACTTTTAAAGACACATGTGATTAGGTGAGTCTACCTGGATAATCTAGGATAATCTACCCACCACAATGTCCTTAACAGTAATCACATCTGTAATGTCCCTTTGCCATGTAGATAGCATATTCACAGATTCTGGTAATTAGGATGTGTACATATCTGTGGGAACATTATTCTGCTTACCATAACAAATGGCTATTTGTGGAAGAAATATGTGTATGTATAGTGTAATATCTAAAATTTATTCTTATGCCCCAAACCCATCAATAATCATTGTTAAGTTTTTCATTAACTTTCTTTTAAACTCCAGGCATACATACTTTCTATTCATTTTCCAACTAATCGTAAAATATATACAAATTTATTTATTCATCTAATATACATTCAACAGTGTGTTTGACTCTGAACATGTAAACGATAACTTACTTCAGATATATAACATCAGTTTACAAACATTTATCCTTCTCATCAAATAATTTTCCAAAACATGACTTTCAAAGCATAACATGCATGTGCCAGTTTATTTAACATTATACTAATACCGAACTTCAGACTTGCTATACTGTAATTCATACATAAATTTATATACATTTTTGCATTTTTCCTGATTATCTACCCAGAAAATTCTTCTAGAAGAGGGTAAACAACAAAGTGTGGAAGCATTTTAAAATATAACTTTAATAATATGAGGGATTTTTTGGTACATTTATATATCAGTAAATATAATTATAGAAATACAGAGTACAAGGTATTTTGTTTGTATATATTGATACAAATGTGATGTGTAATATTCTGCAATCTGTCTTTTTCACTTGGCAATACACCTTAGAGGGCTTCCTATCTCAGTACATATAAATGTAACTTACCATTTTTAAACATTGTAAAACATTGAATAGAATAGATACACCATATTTAATTTAGTGATCATCATAGTGATGGATATTTAAGCTTTTCCTACTTGTTTGCTATTAGAAACTTATGTTTCAGATTGATAAATTGATTTCTAAAAGGTTGTCCTAATTTAGATTTCCGTTATAATTTTATGAAGTTGGCCATCTAATATACTCTTGCCTTTTGTTTTAAAATTAATTTATTTTATCACAAACGATATTGAATATTTCATTTGTTCATGGCCATTTATATTTCTTCTCCTATTGTCTATTTATATTTTTTACCACAAAACAGCACTCTTTATATATCAGTAGCCTTGTTTAGTTCTGACACCTAAAATGAGCAGGATTGAACCTGCACATTGAAGATCACTAGTGCTAGCAGCTGAGTTGTAATTAGAAAAGGCAGGGACTAAGATGATACTAGAGTACTTCAAAAAGTTCATGGAAAGGTTCATATTATCTTTTAATTCTATTTTTTTATGAACTTTTTGAAGTACCCTCATATTTACTGTGCATGAGGACTAGAAAATGAAGAACTATGAGATTAGGGATAAACTTAGATGAGGAGGTTGCCACACAGGAATGAGTAGTCCAATATGGCTGATATACTGATACTGATCTCCTATGTTACAAATAAGTAAATACACTTAGCAAAATAGGTTGTGGCCATACTGTGGAGAGCCATGAATTTTAGCTTGAAGAGTTTGTCTTTTTTTTTTTTTTTTGGATAAGTAAAAAGGAGAAAGTCCATTAGAGCTATTCTATGGGAAAATTAATTTCCCAGTCCTGAATTAGAATAGAAAAAGGCTGGAGTCAGGAAAACATGTTGAGTACACCCCACTCACAAAAAGTAAAAACAAATGTGAAGTGGTAGAACTTCAGAACTCGATAATTTAGCAATGATTTCATGTAAGAAGTGGGGGGAGGAGTGAAAAGAAAAAGGCAAAAATGATTACAAGGATTGATATGAGGAGAATGATGGTAAAATCATAATGTTAAGGGAAAACACAAGATACAGCAAAGCAACGTAGTTAAAGCCAAGTATTCTAGTGCTATATTGCTCAAGCTCAAATCCTTGCTCTTCTATTACCAGCTGTGTGATCATGGGCAGTCACTGAAACTTTCTGTGCCTCAGTTTCTTTATCTCTAAAATGGGAATGATGTTAAGTAATAGTATCTAACTCCAAAAGTCATTGTGAGAATGTAATGCCTTAATTTATGTAAAACATCTCAAAGAGCATCTGGCACTTTATTATTTACCAGTTTTAAAAGAAAGATGACCCAATTAAAAAATGAATGAAGACTTTAAGAGACACCTCACTAAAGAAGATATATAGATGGCAAATAAGCATATGAAAAAATGTTCACATCATATGTCATCATTGAAATGCAAATAAAAAGAACAATCAGATGCCACTACACACCTATTAGAATGGCCAAAATCCAAAACACTGACAACTCCAAATGCTGACAAGTTTGTAGAGCAACAGGAACTCTCATTCATTGCTGGTGGGAATGCAAACTGGTACATTCACTTTGGAAGACAATGCTATAGTTTGGATGTAGATTGTCCCTACCAAAATTCATGTTGAAATTTAACTACCAGTATCATGGTGTTGGGAGGTGAAGCTTGTAAAAAGTGATTAGATAGTTAAGATGGATTAATATCTTTCTCACAAAACTGTGAGACTGCGTTAGGCTGCAAGAATGGGTTGTTATAAAGCAGGTCAACTTCCTTTTTCCCCTTTCTCTTTTCACACACACTTACTTCCCTTTGTGCTTTTCTGCCATGCAATGAAGCAGCACATGACCCTTTTCAGATGCTGGTTCCATGCCCTTGGACTTCCCAGCTTCTAGAACTGTAAGCCAAGTAATCTTTTACTCTTTATAAATTACCCAGTCTCAGGTATTCTGTTACAGCAGCAGAAAATGGACTAAGACAGTTTGGCGATTTCTTATAAAACTACACATAATTTTACCATACAATCTAGCAATCATGCTTCTTGGTATTTACCCCAAAATGCTGGAAATTTATGTTCACACAAACACCTGCACATGAATGCTTATAGCAGCTTTATTCATAATTGCCAAAACTTGAAACCAACAGGATGTCCTTCAGTAGGTGAATGGATAAACTGTGGACATCAGATGTTGGAATGTTATCCAGTGCAAAAAAGAAATGAGCTGCCAAGACATAAAAAGACAAGCAGGAAACTTAAATGCGTAGTGGTAAGTGAAAGAAGCCAATCTGAAAAGGCTACATATTTTATGATTCCAGCTATATGATTTTCCAGAAAAGGAAAAACTATGGAAACAATAAAGAGATCAGTGGTTGCCAGGAGTTAGGAGGAAGGGAGGGATAAATAAGTGGAGCACGGAGAACTTTTAGGGTAGTGAGATGACTCTGTATAATACTATAATGATGGATACATGTCCTTAAAAATTCATCTAAACCCACAGAATGTACAACGCCAAGAGTGAACCCTAATGTGAACTATGTCCTCTGGGTGATGATGATGTGTTAATGTAGATTCATCAATTGTAACAAATGCATCACTCTGGTGTGGGATGTTGATAATCGGGTTGTCTATGCATGTCCTGGGGCAAGAAGCATATGGGAAATCTCTGTACTTTTTGCTCAACTTTGCTGTGAACCTAAAACTTCTTGAAAAATAAAGTCTATTAGGAAAAGAAAAAAAGAAACGAAAAAATGATATGTTATATTTTTGAAAATGTTGAGTTTATTAATAATCAATCAGTGAGAAGCAGCAGGCAGTTGAAAATGGTATCCAAACTCAAACAATAAGGTGGGCTTAACACAGATTTGGGGGTCAGTTTCATAGGAATAACTGAAGCCCTCTGGGAGTAAATGGGAATAACCACAGAAAAAGAAAGAAAAAGCAAAGAAGGGCAAAGAGGGACAAGTGTGAAACTGGGAGACCACGTAAGAGCAGCCAGCTGAAGATACAGAAGATCAGTAAGATTCTTAAGAGAACTAATAGGATGGTGAAACTCAGAAAAGACAAAAGTTTGACAAGAAAGGGTTGGCCAACAGTGTGAATAGCTGCAGAGAGCCCAGGCAGTTTTTGCTTTATATTATGGAAGCCCCTGAGTTTTCAGAGTTTCTATCCACATGTAAGAATCTCCTCTGGAGACATGATTTCATCTGTTTTAAACTTGGTTCCCCTTCAATGAACTCTACTGTCAAAACAGTTTTATCTCTCCCCCAACTCTGCCGCCAAGGGTTACAACAACTGGCAGTGGTCTCTTGGGTGCATGTGACCATGATCTATACCTGCTTAGAAAAATGAGAAAGAAATAAAGTTATCCTTGTATTATTTGGATTATTAAAAAAAATACCGTGATGTACTTGTACTAAAAATGGCTCTCCAAGTTCAGAAAGGCATTTTATTCCGTCTCTTGGACCTGGGGAATGGACTGCCACTAGAATGTACTTAGATAGTTATCAGAATAGATGACAGGTGCAAACATAAAAGTTAAGGAAAAAGGTTGAATTAAAACTTTTGCCAAAATAACCTGAAGTAGTTGGGCATGAGAACGGAGTGGATAAAACCGGGCAGGATACTTAGTGCAAGAAATTCTTAGTATAAACAAGTTCATTAAAATTTCAGGGGCCTTTAACACCTCAGTAACAGCTTGCCCGAAGGTTAACATTTATTGTTCTGAACTGCCAACATCTTGCTTTTATAGAACACATTTATATGCTAAATTGCCTATTATGGTAAGCTTCAAGTTCTCATTTAGCAGCATCAGAAATAAGATTTGACTATAAGTGTTTGTATTTTATTAGTGCTATGCCAGACTTCCTAATAGCTCAAAATTCCTAAAGGCTGAAATTCATCGCATCTTCTTTAGAAGGTGCTTGCCTAAAATAATTTGTTATAAATACTACATTTGCATAGAGTTGAAGTTTTCAGACTTGGGTCATCAGGAAAAGTTGAAAAATAACTTCATTTGATCTTACCCTTAAGCAAATCATAAGTGACACATTTAAGCAATTGTACTGAGAAAATAAAAGTACAATCTAACTAATGACTACTCTTTTCTTAATGATTTGAAAGTAAATTAGCAGAAAACTCTGGGGAAATGGGTGTTAAGCATTTGTACGGTATTATAAGCATTCTCACATATACACAGACCTGCCAGGCATTTCTATGGTGCATCAGAGAGTTCACGACTGTATTGACCATGATATAATTTTAAAAATTTAATGCAAGAATCTCAACATGTCAAATTTCAAATTGATGTAGTAAGGTACAAAAAGTACTGGTTAAATGGACAGATTGCAAAGCAAATTGAAAAATCTTACTCAGAAATAGACTCTACACACTGGTGAAGAGAAGAGACTAAAAATATGTTCCATTTGGGAAACACTATGCCACCCACACTTTGCCCACACTTCTTCAGAATCTTTTTCTCCTGCACTTGAAATCCATTGGCTTCAGAATACAGGAGAACACTAGACTTAAAATCAAGTAACAGAATTTTAACCAATATTTTGCGTTTAAGCAGCATTGTATAAATTACAAAGGATTTTATTGCCTTAGAGATTTATTTTTCCTGGCATCAAAACCCCTATATGGGTGGTTTTCTTCCCCTTCCTGTTGAAAGCATTAAATGTGTAAGGGAAGCTAAATACAGTACAGCAAGTATTTATTGAGCACCTAGTATGTATCTCATTCTATGTCAGTTTGTATTAGGCATATTGGTCACCACCATAACATCCATTTTACCCCTTTTCATTTTGTCACAGCTATTTAATTCAGGTGGAATTAACCTTATACCCAGTCCCAACAATAGAAACTGATTTGTTTTTAACTGATATACTTTGCTAATGTTATTTGTTCAGTGTGGGCACATAACTGAGAAAGTCTAATCAGAGGGAAATCCAAGACTTTTGTTCAATATTTGGAGGAAAGACTCTTCTCTTTTTCCCTTGATGAGAATAAGAAAGCATGTAGGATTGGGATCTGCTGTCAGCCACCTAGCTGCAATGAGAGTAGCCAACCTGAGAATAAAGTGAAATTATGAGAAGGGAAGAGCCAAAAGAATTACAGAAAAACCTATCTGTAAACCTGGTGGCATCACAGATCTCTGTATCTAACCAACCCTGCAGCCCACTCTCTTACCCTATATATACCATTGACTCTTTTTAAATCATTTTGAATTGCATTTCCTATTATTCATAAACCAAAAACTTTACCTGGTATACAAGCATTCTCTTTGTGTTTCAGTGACTCCGTTGGTATTAGTCTAATAGTAACATAAAAAATGTCATTTCATGTTTCTTTGGGAGATATTAATAGAAAGAGTACAAGTATTTTCAAGAAATCCAAATAGACAGCCAGAGTCATCTGATAGCAGTTAAAGAGTTTTAGAAAAATGGAATTAATTTAACCTGAAAATTATGAAGTAGAGGAATTAGAATATGCTCAGGTTACAAAACCTATTTGAGTCATGCACCCAGAGAGTTGCCAAGTGACAGTCACCCAAAAGAACTGCTGTACCAGACACATGCAGTGATAGACACGGATAATAGAATTGCAGAAATTCACAGACATGACATCTGAGTATCCTTGTTCTTTTCTCTTTGTACCAGTAACAGTCCTATTTCTCTTCTAGCACCCATTCGAGTTGTTTCTTCTCCATTAATCTATAAATTCCTCAAAATAAAGTCCCTCTTAATTTTGCTTAATGTTTCTAACAGTGAGCCGTGATGGATTGCTAGTAGTACACCTGTAGACATGTTTTTGAATAGTTTAATGAAAGTGCTCTAAGAGAGTAATGTGAACATTCCGAGGAATGAGAACTCCCTCAGTGCTAGATTGGACCTAGAAGACATCCTATTTTTCATCATCACTCAGCATAGTGCTTACACAAAAT
Source organism: Galeopterus variegatus (assembly GCF_000696425.1). Lineage (NCBI taxonomy): Eukaryota > Metazoa > Chordata > Mammalia > Dermoptera > Cynocephalidae > Galeopterus > Galeopterus variegatus. Next base: position 51,772 of record NW_007727592.1, on the reverse strand, counting down.
TAGTTTGAACAACTAATTTTGGGAAGGTTTTATAAAGAAATCTTTAATTGCTCACTGAAAGGTGCAGGGACTTAAGCATCTAAGAACCCTATTTCATTTTTTAAAGTGAATTCCTGTTTCATTTTTAAATAAATTTATTTTAATCATAGAAATTGAATTATTTAGACAATTCGAGAAACAAAAACTCATCACTCATGATAAAATCACCCAAACACAACCACTGATATTTTGGAAATCAGAGTGCATTTGTAATTTTATATGCTGCTTTATTCAACTTCATTTTTCACAATAAGCACCATTCTATTTTGCAATACAGTCTAAAAAACTTCATTGTGCAATGGTTACAAATAGTTTACCCAGTAAATGTACAAAAAGGTTATGTAGCAATTCCCCTATTGTTGTCAAAAACTTCAATTTCTTCCCATTTTGCCTTATTATATAATACTGTGATGGACAACCTCATGCAAGTGATATTTTCTATATTTTGGATTACTGATTAAGGTCAATAATACCAAAAGTGGTATTATTACTTTGAAAGTTTTGAACATTCTAGGGTTCTCACTACACGTGGTTTAAAAATGTTTCTGATAATTTATTATGTTGTCAGCAATATCTGAGTGTACTGCCTTGCCACCTTCCAGTAATGCACATTGTCTTTTTTAAATGTATGCTAATGTAATTGATGAAAAGTGGAGATCTCATTTTATCATTTTAATTTTAATCTCAGATTAAATTTAATCTCATCATTTTAATCTCAGATTACCATTTATTTTTTATTTTAAAGTTAAGCACTTTTTTCATATTTTTTCTCTTTACTGATTTGTTTTTTAGCTTTTGTAGCAGACTTTGTTGATGGCCTGGGAATCCCTTTTCCCATCTACTGCCTCAGCTGCTAACAGCTGTTATCTACAACCTTAACTGAAAGATTGCTCTGGAAAGATTGGAGCCAGCTCCAGCAGAGGTGCCTGGGTTATGTGCTTCATTCAACTCAGTCCTTAGTTGTTGGCACAGGTACAAAAGCTCCATTTCCTTGCCTCAAGGGGGGCTAGGACTGACTCTGGGGTGAAATCTGCTTTCCAGATCTCCCTGTGGGATGAGATTGAAGCTAGACTTCAACTGAAACCACAACTTTGCCTATTTTTGTTTTTTATCCCTCTTTTCTTTTTTTGTCCTATATTTCTATCTTATCCCTTACAGATATCTCTTGCAAGCATGCCCTTCAGAAAGTATCTCCTGTTTCAGGATTTGCTTTTAAGGAACCCAACCTAAGACAAATATACTTTGCATATTTATGTAGTGCGGTCTAAGTGTATGTTTTTAGGTTTTTGGTTTGTTTTTACCATCCATCCCAGAATGTGGTAAATCGAAAGTTGTGTTTACTCTTTTCCATAGAAAAAGAGATCCATATGATTTTCTTCACACTCCTGCAGTACAAATAGAGTCAAATCTCTGTTTTGTTTTTCTTTTTTGCATTTTGTTTAATTAAAAAAGAGAGGAAATTTAATATGGGGAAGTGCTTACAAAGATGTTGGAAGGGCTGGAAGAGTCCAATTCTGAACTTGTGATTCCTGCACCATGACAAAAGACACAACAACAACAATTTCTTGTTCTAGAAGAATTGTCCATCACAGTAAATGGCCTCTAATTATCCAGCTGCTCAGGCCAAAATTCTCTGAGTCATCCTTGCCTCCTCTATCTCTTTCACACCTCACATCAAATCCATCAACAAAAACCTGTCAGCTCTACCTTCAAAATTTTCCTGGAATCCAACCTATTCTCACCACATCCTCCACTACCTCTCTCCCTGATTTTAGCCTTTGCCTTCTCAGAGACAACACTCCCTGCTTCTGGCCCTACCCACTTACAGTGTATTCTCAACACAGAAGCCAGAGAGATTATAGTAGCCATTAATGCTGTACACTAGATACTTTGGGTTTTCCCCCCAACATATAGTGGAGTATTTCCCACCACCTTGAAGCCTAAGTGGCCACATCATTTACCATTTATGTTGGTCAATGGAATATGAATGGAGTATTATGATCACTTTCATTCACATTCCATTCTTCATTCACATTTCATTGTGTGTGTGTGCATTAAGGACACTTAAAATTTGATCTCTTACCAAAGTTCAAGTAAACAGTACAATTTGTTTACTGTAGTCACTATGCAGTGCATTAGATCCCAAGAACTTTTTCTTTTTGCAACTGAAATTTTATACCTTTTGACCAACATCTCCCCATTTACCCTAATCCCAAACCCCATGGTAACCACTGTTCTATTCTTTGCGTTAGCAAATTCAACATTTTTAGATTCCATATGTAAATGAGATCATGCGATATCTGTCTTTCTGCATCTGGCTTACTGGATTAAAGACTAAAATGTAAAATTTGAAACCATAAGCCTTCTAGAAGGAAACATAATGAAAAATCTACTCGACATTTGTCTTGGCAAAGATTTTTTAGATATGACCCCAAAAGCATAGGCAACAAAAGCAAAAATAAATGAGTGGTACTACATCAAACCAAAAAGCTTCTGCACATCAGAGGAAACAATCAACAAAATGAAAGGCAATCCATGCAATGGGAGAAAATATTTGCAAGCCATATACCTGATAAGGGGTTAGTATCCAAAATACATAAGAAACTCATACAACTCATTAGCATAAAAAATCAATTAAAAATGGGCAAGGAACTTGAATAGACATTTCCCAAAGAAAACATACAAATGGTCATCAGATATATGAAAAAGTGCTCAACATTACTAATCATCAGAAATATGAAAACCAAAACCACAATGAGATATCACTTCATACCTGTAAGAATGTCTATTATCAAAAGTACAAGAGAAAGTAAGTATTGGTGAGGGTGTAGAGAAAAGGAAACCCCTGCACACTATTGGTGGGAATGTAAATTGGTACAGCTATCATGGAAAATAGAATGGAGATTCCACAAAAAAATTAAAATTAGAATTTCCATACAATCTATCAATCCCTCTTGTGGGTATATATCCAAAGTAAATGAAGTCAGTATCTCAAAGAGATTTCTGCACTGCCATGTTCATTGCAGCATTATTCACAATAGCCAAAGTATGGAAACAACTTAAGTGTTTATCAGTGGATCAATGGGTAAAGAAAATATGATACACACAAACACAAAAACATACTCACACACGAAGGTACTTTAAAATATTCATAAAAAGATAGAATTGAAAGATAATACAGACCTCAGCAGGAGTCGTGGCAAGGTCCCCACCCAGCAGATGGCAGGAGTGCACCTGGGGACCTCAGCAGGAGCCATGGGCATCCCACCACCCAACAGCTAGCAAGAGCATGCCCAGGGACTTTAGCAGGAACAGTAGGCAGCACCCAACCTGGCAGACCGCAGGAATGCAACCAGAGACCTCAACAGGAGCCAATAACAGTTGGTGGCCTGAACACCCCTCTCTGAACACCCCTCTCGTAGCATTGGACAGATCATCTAGGCAACAAATCAACAGAGAAACACAGGACATAATCTACACTTTAGACCAGTTGGACGTAGCAGATATCTACTGAACATTTCATCCAACAAATACAGAACATACTTTCTTCTCAGCACATGGATTCTCCAGGATAGACTACATGTTGGGTCACAAATCAGGTCTCGACAAAATAAAAATAATAAATAAAATCATTTCAAGTATCTTTTCTGACTAGAAGGAATTAAAACTAGAAATCAATAACAAGTGAAACCCTGGAAACTATACAAAAACATGGAAATTAAACAAGGTGGTCCTGAATGACTTGTGGGTCCAAGAAGAAATTAGACCGAAAATCAAATAATTTCTTGAAACTAATGAAAATAAAGATACATCATACCAAAACCTGTGAGATACTTCAAAAGCAATACTAAGAGGGAATTTTATTGCAATAAATACTTACATCAAAAGAATAGAAAGATTCAAATAAACAAACTAAGGCTACAGCACAAATAACTAGAAAAATAAGATCAATCCAATCCCAGAACTAGTAAATGAAAAGAAATAATTAAGATCAGAGCAGAACTGAATGAAGTAGAGACCCAAAAAACCAACACAAAAGACTAATGAAACAAAAAGTTGTTTTTTTTTAGAACGTAAACAAAATAGACAAACAGTTAGACTAACAAAAAAAGAAGAGAGAAGACCCAAATAACAAAAATCAGAAACAAAAAAGGGGACATTGCAACCAAGACCAGAGAAATACAAAGAAGCATTACAGACTATTACAAACAGCTATACTCCAACAAATTTCAAAACCTGGAGGAAATTTCTGGACACATACAAACTACCAAGACTGACACAAGAAGAAATAGAAAACCTGAACAGACCAACAATGAGCAACAAGATTGAAACAGTAACAAGCATTCTCCCAATGAACAAAAGCCCAGGACCAGATGGCCTTACTGCTGAATTCTACCAAACATTTAAAGATGAATTAATACGAATTCTCTTCAAACTATTCCAAAAAATTGAAACAAAGGCCACTTTCCTAAACTCATTCTATGAGGCCAGCATCACCTTGATACCAAAACCAGACAAAGATGCAACAACAAAAACAAACAAACAAACAAACAAACAACAACAACAACAAAAACTACAGGCCAATATCTCTGGTGAACATAGACACAAAAACCCTCAGCAAAATATTAGCAAACAAAATATAGCAGTATGTCAAAAACATTATACACCATGATGAAGTGGGATTCATCCCAGGGATGCAAGGATGCTTCACCATATGCAAGTCAACAAATGTGATACACCAAATCAATAAAATCAAAGATAAAAACTGCATGACTTTCTCAATAGATTCAGAAAAAGCATTTGAGAAATTCAACATCTCTTCATGATAAAGTCTCTCATCAAATGAGGTATAGAAATAAAGTATCTCAACAGAATAAAAGCAATATATGACAAACCCACCACCAACATCATCCTGAGAAAAGACAAGGACAGGAAAAAGACAAGGATGCCTATTCTCACCACTCCTATTTAATGTAGTATTGGAAGTACTAGCCAGAGTAATTAGGCAAGAGAAAGAATTAAAGGGCATCCAGATTGGAAAAGACAAAAGTCAAACTGTCCCTGTTTGCAGATGACATGATCCTATATATAGAAAAATCTAAAGAGTCTACCAAAAAACTCTTAGAGCTGATAAACAATTTAAGTAAAGTATCAGGATACAAAATCAACATGCAAAACTCAGTAGCATTTTTATACTCCAGTATCAAACAAGCAGGAAAAGAAATCGAGAAAGCAAGTCCATTTACAAAAGTCACCAAAAAAATAAAATACCTAAGAATGAATTTAATCAAGGAGATGAAAGACCTCTACAACAAAAACTACAAATCACTGCTGAAAGGGCCGGCCCGGTGGTGCACTGCTACAGTGTGCTGCTTGGGAGTGCAGCGGCGCTCCCGCCGAGGGTTCGGATCCCACATACAGACCGGCCACTCACTGGCTGAGCGAGGTGCGGGAGCAACACCGAGGGTTGCGATCCCATTGCCGGTCCCAGTCCGGTACGGGCGTGACACTGAGGGTTGCGATCCGTTGCCGGTCACGAAAAAAGACAAAAAGGGAAAAAAAAAATCACTGCTGAAAGAAATTTGAGAGGACACAAAATGATGGAAAGAAATTCTATGTCCTTGGATTGGAAGAATTAGCATTGTGACAATTTCCATACTACCCAAAGTGATCTACAGATTCAATAGAATCCCTATCAAAATACCAGTGACATTCTTCGCAGAAACAGAGAAAACAACTTGAACATTCATACGGAATAACAAGAGACCCCCAATAGCCAAAGCAATCCTGAGCAAAAAGAATAAAGCTAGAGGCTTAGCATTATGTGACTTCAAATTATACTACATAGGTATAGTAACCAAAACAGCATGGTACTGGCATAAAAACAGATACTCAGACCAATGAAACAATAGAGAACCCAGAAATTAACTCACATGCTTACAGCCAACTGATCTTTGACAAAGGCAACAAGAACATACATTGGGGAAAAGACTGCCTCTTCAACAAGGGGTGCTGGGAAAATTGGACATCCATATGCAGAAGAATGAAACTAGATGTGCACTTTTCACCATATACTAAAATCAACTCAAAATGAATTAAAGACTTAAGTATAAAACCTGAAACTGTAAAATTACTGAGGGAAAATATAGGTGAAACACTTCAGAAACTAGGTCTGGGCACAGACTTCATGAACATGAGGCCAAAAGCACAAGCAACAAAATAATAAATAAGCAAATAGGACTATATCAAACTAAAAAGCTTCTGCACAGCAAAGGAAACAATCAACAGAGTGAAATGACAACTTACAGAGTGCGAGAAAAGTTTTGCTAACTATGCATCCAACAAGGGATTAATATCCATAATATACAAGTAACTGAAGCAATTACACAGTGAAAAACCAAATAACGTAATTAAAAAATGGGCAAAGGAGATGAATACACATTTTTCAAAGGAAGACATACAAATAGTCAACAGGTATATTAAAAAATGCTGAACATCACTAATCATCAGGGAAACGAAAATTCAAACCACACTGAGATATAACTTTACCCCAGTTAGAGTGGCTGTAATCAAAAAGATGGTGGGTAACAAATGCTGGTGAGGGTGTTGAGAGAAGGGAATGCTGCTCTGTTGGTGGGACTGCAAATTAGTACAACCATCATGGAAATTAGTACAACCGTATGGAGGGTTCTCAAACAAGCACAGATAGATCTTCCATATGATCCAGCAAAACCACTTCTGGGTATATACCCAAAGGAATGGAAATCATCATGTCAAAGGGATACCTGAACTCCCATTTTCTTCACAGCTCTGTTTACAATAGCCAAGATATGGAACCAACCTAAATATCCATTGAAGGATGATTGGATAAGGAAACTGTGCTATATATACACCATGGAATATTGATCTGCCAGAAAAAGAATGAAATTCTCCTATTTACAACAACACGGATGAGCTTGGATAAACTAATGTTGAGTGAAATAAGCAAAGCACAGAGGGATAAATACCAAATGTACTCACTCATAAGTGGGAACTTAGGGAGAAAGAAGGAAGGAAAGAAAGACCAAAGACCACAGTGGTGTGTTGGAGTTGCAGAGGGAGAGAACATATGTAGGGATATAAAGTGGAGTGAGGGAAAAGGGGTGGGGGAGGGATGTTGGAGATAACCGGATGGGAGAGACAGGGTACAATTGCAATTTTGGGGAATGGGCATGTTGCCAGAGTGAATGTGGCCTTCACATCTAGGGCATGAGGGTGGATAATCAGCCTTGTATCTCATGAATGTTCATAATCAATAAAAAAAAAAAAAAGGATGGGAGAAAATATTTGGAAGGTATGCATCTGACAAGGAGTTAATATCCAGAATATACAAGGAATTCAAGCAATTTAATAGTAGAAAAACTAGTAACTTGATTTAAAAATGGGCAAAGGAGCTGAATAGGCATTTCTCAAGGAAAGATATTCAAGTGGCCAACAGACACATGAAAAAATGCTCAACATTACTAAGCCTCACAGAAATGCAAACCAAAACCAGACTGAGATATCATTTCACCCCAGTTAGACTGGCCGTTATCATAAAGACCAAGAATAACAAAGCTGATAAGGATGCAGGGAAAGGGGATCTCTTCTACACTGTTGGTGGTACTGTAAATTAGTGCAGCCATTATGGGAAAAAGTGTGGAGTTTCCTCAGACAGCTACGTATAGAACTGGCATATGTTCCTGCAATCCCGATGCTGGGTATATACCCAAAGGAATGAAAATCATCATGTTGAAGGTATACCTGCACTCACGTGTTTATTGCAGCTGTATTTCCAATAGGCAAGAGTTGGAACCTACCTAAATGTCCATTGATGGACAACCAGATAAGGCAAATGGGGTACATATACACAATGGAATACTATTCTGCTGTAAAAAAGAACAAAATTCTGCCCTTTGCAGCAACATGGATGAGCTTAGAGAAAATTATGTTAAGTGAAATCATCCAGGCACACAAAGAGTAATAACCACAAGTATTCACTCATAAGTGGGAACTAAAAAAAATTAAAAAGTGAAAGAAAGAAAGATAGAAAAAGAAAGAAAGAAAGAGAGAGAGAGAGAAAGAAAGAAAGAAAGAAAGAAAGAAAGAAAGAAAGAAAGAAAGAAAGAAAGAAAGAAAGAAAGAAAGAAAGAAAGAAAGAAAGAAACAACCACAGTAATTCATTCAACTTTGAAAGGGAGAAAACATAACTGAGACCACCAGAGGTGGGAAAGGGGGATGGGGAAAAGGGGGTTAATGAGAAACTGGTAAAGGGCCACAAAAGATGATGACATTGTATAATGTTGAATATACTAATTATCCTGATTTGAACATTATGTATTGCACACAGGTATGGATATTTAACCCTGTACCCCACAGAAATGTATAATCAATTATGTTTAAAAAAAAAAAAGACAATAGTAGGAATCCAAGTGAAGTGTAGTTTCGTTAACAGTATTGTACCAGTGTTAACTTTTTAGTTTGACAAATGCACCATGGTTATATAAGCTGTTAACACTAGAAGAAACTGGGGTGTATACAGGAACTCTCTGTACAGTCATTGCAATTTTGGCGTAAATCTCAAATTATTTCAAAATAAATATTTATAAAAACAAAACAAAACAAGTTCAAAAAAAGCATAATTGGAGAAGGAAACTCTCTGTGATTACCCTACTTTGTGTGTGGAAATTCTAGTTCATTTGCATGTTTGAATATGTGCTAGATAAACATCTTTAAAGCTAAAAAAAACCCCAGAAAGAGAATACAAATTATTCCGTGAACTTTTTGAACCTCTACACACATGAACATACACAGACCAGAATATTATTCATCCTTAAAAAGAAGGAAACCCTGCCACTTGAGACATTATGGATGAACCTGGAGGACATAATGCTAAGTGAAATAAGTCTGACTCTGAAAGTCAAATCTCTTTTATTTTAACAATTGCTTTAAATCTCATTTGCCTAGGAATGATGGAGATTAACTCAATCTGTGTTTTCTTACTTTCAGATGTATGAGGAAGTTTTAAAAGAATAATTTTTCATTGGTTTCTAAGTTACTTCTATTGTAGTTAGAGGAAGCAGTTTGCATAATAGCAATTCTAGACCTTGTGTTCTCATTCAAGGTCAATTATTTTAGTAATGTATATATTTTTAAAGAAATTTGTATTTTCTAATTACTGTTATTCTGGTCTTGGGAATGGCCAATATATACTATCCATTCTTTCCTTAAAAGACAAAGAGAAAACCAGGTTGAGATTACAATATAGCTTCTGTTATTGGTAGAGATAATATGGAGAATATGTCTAATGACTAAGGTAATGTGAGCTTCCTAATCTTGAACCTTAGAATTAGACTTACCCATTTAGTGTTAAACAGTAATAGAAGACAGCAATCCTACCCTGTGTGGGCAGAGGAGCAGATAATGTGTGCCCTCTCGAAGCAGGCTAGATCTCAAAAGGGAAATAAAGTAAAGGTCTGGACTATGCTTACCCAGTTCTTTAGTCAAACTTAATAATCAGATATCAATTGTTCTTACCTTGAGAAGAGTGGGGAAGGGGGGACAGAGAGGACATGACTGTTTTATTAATTAAAGGCCCTTTACATTGATGAAATAATCATTAGTGAGTTCAAGAATCCTTATATGTCAGTTAGAACAAGCATAAAAATTATATTCAAATCTTGTAAATTCATATGGATTTTTCATCTGCCTGATCTATCAATTTCTGAAAGAAGTAATTATTAAAATCTTTAGCTATGCTTATGGATTTGTCAATTTCTTTTTATAATATTGTCAGGTTTGCTTCATATGTTTTTGAGTCTGTTTTTTATTAGGTGCATATGAGATTAAAATTTAACTCTGGTGAATTATTCCTCTCATCATTTTTCCCAGTACAAAATTTCATATCAAATTAATTTAATACAATCTTAATATAAGTCATAAACTTTTTTTCAGTTATTATTTGTTCATTATCTATTCTCCATTTCTTTCTTTCAAATATTCTGTCTTTTTGAAATATATAGCTTGATTCTTGTAATGCAATCTGATCATCCCTTTTAACAGGTAAGTTTGTTTTATATTTCCTGTTTCACTCAAAAATTATTTACACTCACTCACACATTTATAAATTTCCAACAGAAAGGGCCCTTTTGTTTTTGTTACAAATTTCTAATTTTGTCACATTATGATCAGAGAATACTATTTGTGTTGCTTTTCCTTTTTGGAACTTATGAACAAATTCTGATATTGTCAATTTTTGTAGATATTCTCTGTGTGCTATAAAAGAAGACATACCCATATTACTGGGACATACTGTTTGGCTTATATCTATAAAACCTATCTTTTTGATTATGTTGTTTAAGTCTTCTAAATTCTTATTATCGACAACTTGACTCTGACTTTGAGAGATGTACTAAAATCAGCTATTATCAATGTGTTTCTATTTTTCCTTATATATCCTATAATTTCTCCTTTATGAAGGTGGTTGCTATATTATTTGGAATATTTGGTACATTGTTATTCATTACTGTATATCTTATTTGTAAATTTTTGCATCTAAGCTCAAAAGTAAGATTGGCCTGTAATTTTCCTATATTGTAAATTTCTTGAAGAATTTTTTTTTTTTTTTTTTTT